>NC_073378.1:9994677-10294677 GCF_028641065.1 Leucoraja erinaceus
CTAAGCCCCACTGAGGATGCTTGGCCGGCGAACTGGCAGGAGCTGGAGATGAAAGTGGTTGCCCGGCTGGGGCGCTGGTGAGGCCTGCTTGGAGTTCTTCAGAGGAGGGTGCTGGTCATAAACCAGCTGGTGGCCTCCATGCTATGGTACTGGCTGGCTACTCTTGTCCCGCCCTCTATCTTTGCAACTGCTTTACAGAAGAAGCTGGTGGATTTCCCTTGGGGAAACAGGAATCACTGGGTTTCCGCAGCAGTCCCGAGTCTCCCGTTAGAGGAGGGCGGCCAGTCCTTGGTATGCGTGCGTACACAGGTGGCAGCTCTCCGTCTCAGAGGTCAGTGTGGCGCCCCGGAGCGGTTCACGGGTCACACTCACGGGGGGATACCGCTACACACCGACCTTTGCCGACCCTGCCGCCAAGTTGCTCTCCCCCTCCATCCCCTCCCCTTCACTCTACTCCCCACCCCCCCGCTACCACCCTGCATAACTTGCCTTTGCAACACGGGAGCAGTGGCACAGTGGCGCAGCAGTAGAGTCGCTGCCTCACAGCACCGGAAACACGGGTTCCACCCTGACTACGGGTGCTGTCTGTATGGAGTTTGTACCTGCGTGGGTTTGCTATGGGTGTTCTGGTTTCCTTTCCACACTCCATATTTGCAGGTTAATTGAATTTGTCCCGAGTCTGGGTAAGATAGTGCTAGTGCCTATGGGCATCGTTTCGATGGGCCGAAGGGCCTGTTTCCGTTCTGTATCTCTAAAGCTGCGCTACCACAGAATGCGCTAAATATCCCACTGCACGGAACGTGTTAAGAGCTTGCTGTGGGCTGGATAAAATCTCGTGGCGGGCCAGATGTGGCCCGCGGGCCATAGTTTTGAGAACCCTGGACTAGAGGGCCTGATCTGTAGGGTGACGTTCAGTAGGATAGGTAATACGTACAAGGGCTGATTAGGGATAGTCAGCATCCTCATTCTACACACCCACCACCCTTTGAGTGAAAAGGGTGGAACACTGGCATAGCGGTAGAATTGCTGCCATACAGCGCAAAAGACCCAGGTTTGATCCTGGCTGTCCAGATATTCCATGTTCTCCCCATGACGGCGAGGGTTTTATCTGGGTGCCCCGGTTTCATCTCACATTCCACAAATTTGTAGGTTGATTGGCTTTGGTAAAATTGTAAATTATCCCTAGCATGTGAGATAGTGCAAGTGTCGAGGGTGATCACTGGTCGGCAGGAACTTGGTTGGCTGAAAGGCCTGTTTCTGTGCTGAAACTCTAAAGTGTAAAGTGAAGTCAAAAGGTTTTCCCTCAGGTTTGTATTAAATCGTGCCCCTCGCACCTTAAACATATGTCCTCTTGTTTTTGATTGCCTTGCCCTGTGTAAAACATTGTGTGCATTCACCCTATCTATTCCCCTCATGATGTTGGACACCTCCACAAGATTACCCCAGTGTTTTATCCAGTTGATGGATTCCGTTCTCAATGTTATTTTGAGCGAACAAGAGCTGGGGATTATCAAGTGTCAGTGGAGCTTCACTGCTTTATAGAGGCTATGAGAATATCCTTGACTCTTTTTCTCTCCCCACCTGGTAAATTGTATGTCGTTGTATTGGGTTGTTGTATACAGTTGTATAAGGCTTTGGCAAGACTACATCTGGAGTATTGTGTACAGTTTTGGTCTTCTAATTTGAGGAAGGACATCCTTGTGATTGAGGCAGTGCAGCGTAGGTTCACAAGATTGATCCCTGGGATGGCGGGACTGTCATATGAGGATAGTTTGAAAAGACTAAGCTTGTATTCACTGGAGTTTAGAAGGATGAGGGGGATCTTATAGAAACATATAAAATTCTAAAAGGACCGGACAAGTTAGATGCAGGAAAAATGTTCCCAATGTTGGGCGAGTCCAGAACCAGGGGCCACAGTCTTAGAATAAAGGGGAGATCATTTAAGACTGAGGTGAGAAAAAACGTTTTCACCCAGAGTTGTGAATTTATGGAATTCCCTGCCACAGAGGGCAGTGGAGGCCAAGTCACTAGATGGATTTAAGAGAGAGTTAGATAGAGCTCTAGGGGCTAGTGGAGTCAAGGGATATGGGGAGAAGGCAGGCACGGGTTATTGATAGGGGACGATCAGCCATGATCACAATGAATGGTGGTGCTGGCTTGAAGGGCCGAATGGCCTCCTCCTGCACCTATTTTCGATGTTTCGATGTTTCGAAGAAATTACTGTTGCCATTAACGATTACCTTAGCTACGATTTTACAATTCCCCTTTCTAATGGCTGACTACTTCCATACATCATGAATTTAAATTATCTCACATTCCGGTTATTCTCTTAGAAATACCTATCACCTTTAATTCTTAGCCTCTCTTCTGAAACTTCAATGATTCAATACGTACTAGACTCACCACTTAAAATGTTATTTTGAGTATTACAAAGAATTTTTTTTTAATCCAAGATGAATGCTCTGTCTCTTTTGTTCAGCAGTATTTTGAAGTATCCCAGTGATTTGGCAAATCAGACCACTACACCAATTCCTTTTGTATCAATAGGAAGGAACTGCAGATGCTCGTTTAATCCGAAGATAGACATAAAATGCTGGAGTAACTCAGGCAGCATCTTTGGAGAGAAGGAATGGGTGACGTTTCGGGTCTGAAGATGGGTCTCGTCCCGAAACGTCGCCCATTCCTTCTCTCCATGTTGCTGCCTGTCCCGTAGAGATGTTCCAGCTTTTTGTGTCTATCTTTTTGTATCAGTTCCTGTTCATTTTTTTTAGCTTATTGGTTTATATAGCTATGGTCAATTTGTAATTAATGGGATTATATTCACACCATCCTTCCAGGATTAAGTAGAACTTCTGTCATCGGCTTCATATAACCATATAACAATTACAGCACGGAAACAGGCCATCTCGACCCTTCTAGTCCATGCCAAAGAGAGCAGAGATGTTTAAACTCACTGAGTTTGCATCCATTACATTCTTCCTACACGTAATCCCTTAAACTGATCACCTGGCGCACATGCTTGTTTGGTAAATTGTTTTATTTTTAGTAACCCTCCAGGGTAAAAAGAGATTTAATTTGGATTACATAAACCTCGGGCAAATTGGAGCACAGGGAAAACAAAGCAGATGTTCTTGCTTTTGACTGTTTAGTGGAGCTCCACAAATCGTTCACCTTATTTCCACTTTAGAATGGTGGACCATTTGTTTAAAGCTTTTTAGTTATCAGAAAATGGTGCACCCACAGTGCTAATCATGAATATACAAGAGGTGTATAGAGGTGTATAAGATTATGAAAGGAATATATAGGGTAAAAGCGCGCAGTTATTTACCAAGAGTAGGAGAATCAAGAATCAGAGGACATAGGTTTAAGGCGAGGGAGGAAAGATCGAGGGGCAACTTTTTTCTACACAAAGGGTGGTAGGTACAGTATATGGAACAAGCTGCCAGGAGAGGTAGTTGTGGCAGGTACAGTCACAACATGTAAAAATATTTGGATAGGTACTTGGATAGGAGAGGCTTAGAGGGATATGGGCTAAACGCAGGCAGGTGGGAATACTGTAGATGGGGCATTTTGGTCAGCATGGGCAAGTTGGGGAGAAGGGCCTGTTTCCACGCTGTATGAACTCTGTCAGTGAGTTGAAGGTGACAATGCATAGCAATTTATCAGAGTATTCAGCTACTGTACAATGGAACCATTGTGTCGATGTGACTGGTCCAATTTATTTCTGGCCACTGGTACTTGGTACTTGTACCCCTTATCCTTTCTATACCCTCATGACACAATGATAGTGGATGATCTATCAATAATGATGGTTGGGGAAAGTAGCTGAATTAGTCTTTAGTGGAGATAGCTATTGCCTACACCTTATGCATCTCATTGTTATTTGCTGCCTATCAGTTATAGAGTCATAGAGCCCTAGACACATTCACCAAGGAGACTGGCCCTTGAGCCCCACTCATCCATACCAACCAAAATGTCCCCATCTAAGCTAGTCCCATTTGCCTGCATTTGGCCCATATCCCTCTAAACTTTCATATCCATATACCTGTCCAAGTGACTTTTGAATGTGGATGTTTTCCTGGATCTATAGTGAACCATAAGATGCTTCACTATCAAATGAACAATTTGGAACACTGTGGAATGGAAGCGCAGAATGTAGAACAGTACAGCATATGAAGAGGCTCTTCAGCACACAAGTCCATGCCGAACATGAGGGGAGGGATATGGGGAAGAAAGCAGGAATGGGGTACTGATTTAGGATGATCAGCCATGATCATATTGAAAGGCTCGAAGAGCCGAATAGCCTACTCCTGCACCTATATTCCATGTTTCAATGTACCATAATGTCAAACTAATTAGCTTTGTCAGCATGAGATCCATATCCCTCCATTCCCTGTTGATCCACGTGGCTACCTAAAAGCCTCTTAGATGCCACCATGCTAACAGCATCCACCACCACTATACTCTAGGCACTCACCACTATTTGTGTAAAAAATCATTGGGAGTTAGCTCGTTTCAAGACGTTAAGAGGCAAATGTTTTAGTAAAACAGCTGAGGTGGTTGGGCTGGGGATTATTTTCCGAAGAGTGCCTGCACAAGTGTCCTGGGTCCATGATGACTGACAATTTACAATCATAATGGATCAAGTGTTAACAGGAATTTTGTTTTCATCCCTTTTCCCAATGTCCACCTCAAATCTTGATCTCCATCTTGAAACAAATGGTTTGTAGAACCTGAGAAGAGAGGTCACGTAGCTATTGTCTTACTCCTCCAATGATTATTTTATATTTAGAAAGATCTGTCAACATAAGCTACATGCTATCTACGTGAAGTAGATCAAAGGTTACCTTGCTGAAGAATTACAGCTTGCATTTTATAGTGCTTGAAAGAACAGTTCCCAGGGAAAGTGAAAATAGGCAAGGTTAGATCTAAGTGTGTCATTTGCAATAGTGTGCCTGTTGTCATTTTAGCATACATTGTAAAATGTATCTTCAATTTCTGTTTGTGCTTCTCAATTCATTCAGCACTTTAACCCGCAATTCAATGAGGAAAGCAATATTCTGAGACGAAGATGAGCCATGTTTATTAAACTAGATAATCGGAAGATTTGTTCCATTATTAGGCTTAACGAATATAACAGGGATGACAGATTATTCATACTCAGTGGGGGAATGGCTGAACCTGAATTGTACACTGATACAAACATGTGTTCCAATCTCAGGCTTCACTTCCTTCCATCACCTTAATGATCACAAACACAGTCTGAAATCAAAACCCAATTGTGCTCTTTGTTCCATCTAGTTGGATAATCTTGGATTTTTAAAAAAATATATAGTGCCAGAGGCTGAGGGGAGACCCGTTAGAAATATGTAAAATGATGTGGCATAGATAAGGTGGAAAGTAATGCCCCTGTCCCACTTAGGAAACCTGAATGGAAACCTCTGGAGACTTTGCGCCCCACCCAAGGTTTCCGTGCGGTTCCCGGAGGTTGCAGGTGGTTGCCGGAGGTTGCAGGTAGTGGAAGCAGGTAGGGAGACTGACAAAAACCTCCGGGAACTGCACGGAAACCTTGGGGGGGGCGTAAAGTCTCCAGAGGTTTCCATTCAGGTTTCCTAAGTGGGACAGGGGCATAAGAATATTTTCTCCTAGGGTGGCAATGTCAAATACTATACGTCAGAATGTAAACGTGCGTATGGCAGGTTTTAAAGGAGATATTCCTGGCATATTTTTTACACAGAGAGTAGAGGTTGTAGACTTCATGAAGTCCAGGGGCGGCACGCACACCCCCATCCACATTAACCGGACGGAGGTGGAACGTGTTTCTAGCTTCAGGTTCCTGGGAGTCAACATCTTCGATGACCTCTCTTGGACCCACAATAGCTCAACTCTGATCAAGAAGGCTCACCAGCGACTCTTCTTCCTGAAAAGACTGAAGAAGGTCCATCTGTCTCCTCAGATCCTGGTGAACTTCTACCGCTGCACCATCGAGAGCATCCTTACCAACTGCATCACAGTATGGTATGGCAACTGCTCTGCCTCCGACCGGAAGGCTTTGCAGAGGGTGGTGAAAATTGCCCAACGCATCACCGGTTCCTCGCTCCCCTCCATTGAGTCTGTCCAAAGCAAGCGTTGTCTGCGGAGGGCGCTCAGCATCACCAAGGACTGCTCTCACCCCAACCATGGACTGTTTACCCTCCTACCATCCGGGAGGCGCTACAGGTCTCTCCGTTGCCGAACCAGCAGGTCGAGGAACAGCTTCTTCCCGGCGGCTGTCACTCTACTCAACAACGTACCTCGGTGACTGCCAATCACCACCCCCCCCCCCGGACACGTATTATTATTTATTCAAATAATTTGCTATGTCGCTCTTCCAGGGAGATGCTAAATGCATTTCGTTGCCTCAGTACTGTACACTGACAATGACAATTAAAATTGAATCTGAATCTGAATCTGAATCTGAAGGTATCTGGAGCCCACTGCCAAGGGTGGTGGTTGAGGCAAACGATAGTGGCATTTAAGAGGCTTTGGATAGTCATAAGGATATACAGAGAATGGAGGAATATGGATCACATGCTGGCAGAGGAGATTAGTTTAACTTGGCATCATGTTGTACATGGACATTGTGGGCTGAAACAATATTCCTGGGCTGTACTGTTCTATGCCTAAGATGGACAAATAGATTCAGCGTCTGTGTTGTGAATTTTATATGTTAGCAGCAATTATGACAGGACGTCCGTTTTGGCACCAATTGCATGTCCAGGCGTGACAAGACCCAATCCCGCTTGGTTTTCATTGGAAGCATTGATGTAGAAATGGAAGAGAACAACTCCGCCATTCTTCCTCAGCCCCCCTTCTCCCAAAGAATACAGAGAAACATGCTCCATCATCCTGAATGTCTGTGCTGACTTTAGGCTTTAAAGGTCAGTAGATGCGGAACTTGTGGATTTCCATGGCCAAACTCAATGAGGAGCATCCATGCCTGGATTTCTCCATTCCTAGAGGCCAACCCACAGTCACGCTAAACTTCCCAGCTTCTGAATCTTCTGTTGTGGGGTAACATAGAAACATAGAAAAAAGGTGCAGGACGAGGCCATTTGGCCCTTCGAGCCAGCACCACCATTCATTGTAATCATGGCTGATCGTCCACTATCAATAACCCGTGCCTGCCTTCTCCCCATATCCCTTGACTCCACTAGCCCCTAGAGCTCTATCTAACTCTCTCTTAAATCCATCCAGTGACTTGGCCTCCACTGCCCTCTGTGGCAGGGAATTCCATAAATTCACAACTCTCTGGGTGAATACGTTTTTTCTCACCTCAGTCTTAAATGGCCTCCCCTATATTCTAAGACTGTGGCCCCTGGTTCTGGACTCGCCCAATATTGGGAACATTTTTCCTGCATCTAGCTTGTCCAGTCCTTTGATAATTTTATACGTTTCTATAAGAACCCCCTCATCCTTCTAAACTCCAGTGAATACAAGCCTAGTCTTTTCAATCTTTCCTCATATGACAGTCCCGCCATCCCAGGGATCAATCTCGTGAACCTACGCTGCACTGCCTCAATCACAAGGATGTCCTTCCTCAAATTAGGAGACTAAAACTGTACACAATACTCTTGATGTGGTCTCACCAGAGCCCTATACAACAGCAGAAGAACCTCTTTACTCCTATGCTGAAATCCGTGGGAAGTCTTAGACTGACTCCACCCCCACCCCCCTTCCCCCTCCCCAATCTTTGCACATCCCCCAAGGCTTTCCACTCCTTTCTTTAATTTGGTGTTTCACGTATTTTGTGTTTTTTATGACTATTGACAGATCAATTTCCCTCCTGGGATAAATAAAGTTTGATCGTATCATATCGTAATCGTTCTGGGTGACAATGGTTGATCTCTGCCAGATCTCGTCACCTCTAACTTCAGTGAGGTTGCTCATGTCATCTTCTGTGACGGGCACCGACGATGGCTGCCATGGGGTACTGTACCTTGCTGTTTTGTCTGTGTTTGTTCATTTGTGTAGTCTGTGAAAATCCCACAACGATCACTTTCATGAGAGAGGTACTCATTAACATCAGATATACAGTACCTCCAAACATCGTTCCGGATTTCTCTATCGCTGGATTTTTTGGACATGCTTGTCGGCGGGAGTGTGGCTGTGTTCAAGGTCTTGACGTGGAGGAGGACCCATGGGAAGAGCTCTGCAGCACTCGCACGACTCCGGCGATGAAGAATACGCATACGCACACCGCTCACGAGTATATTCCATGCAAATCTACGTTCTCTCAACAACAAAGTGGACAAGCTGCAAATCCTGTGCCAAACAAACAAGTACTTCTCTCGAGCCACTGCCCCATACTTCACCCTGACCTGGCTGTGTGAGTCGACCCCGGACAATACGCTGCAACTGGCTGGCTTTCAACTACACAGAGCGGACCGTGAAGCGGAGGCAGTGGGGAAATCAAGAGGTGGTGGAATATGCATCTACACTAACAAGGGCTGGTGCATCGACATCATGGTACTGTCTAACTTCTGTTCTCCTAATCTGGAATCTTTTTTTATAAATTGCAAACCTTTTTATTCTCCGAGGGAATTTACCTGAGACGAGGAATCAGAGCTGCCAAAGAAAGGTACTCTGAGAAGTTGAGGAGCAAGTTGTCAGCTAATGACTCATCTTTAGGTACACAAAAATGCTGGAGAAACTCAGCGGGTGCAGCAGCATCTATGGAGCGAAGGAAATAGGCGACGTTTCGGGCCGAAACCCTTCTTCAGACTGATGGGGGGTTGGCGGGGAGAAGGAAGGAAAAAGGGAGGAGGAGGAGCCCGAGGGTGGGGGGATGGGAGGAGACAGCTCGAGGGTTAAGGAAGGGGAGGAGACAGCAAGGGTTAGCAAAACTGGGAGAATTCAACGTTCATGCCAGCCGGACGCAAGCGACCCAGGCGGAATATGAGGTGCTGTTCCTCCAATTTCTGGTGTTGCTCACTCTGGCAATGGACAAGACCCAGGACAGAGAGGTCGGATTGGGAATGGGAGGGGGAGTCGAAGTGCTGAGCCACCGGGAGGTCAGGTTGGTTATTGCGGACTGAGCGGAGGTGTTCGGCGAAACGATCGCCCAACCTCCGCCTAGTCTCCCCGATGTAGATCAGCTGACATCTAGAGCAGTGGATGCAGTAGATGAGGTTGGAGGAGATACAGGTGAACCTTTGTTGCACCTGGAATGACCGGTTGGGACCTTGAATGGAGTCGAGGGGGGAGGTGAAGGGACAGGTGTTACATTTCTTGCGGTTGCAACGGAAAGTGCCCGGGGAGGGGGTGGAACGGGAGGGAAGGGAAGAATTGACAAGGGAGTTGCGGAGGGAGCAGTCTTTGTGGAAGGCAGACATGGGGGGAGATGGGAAGATGTGGCGAGTGGTGGGGTCACGTTGGAGGTGGCGGAATGGCGGAGGATTATTTGTTGTATTTGCCGGCTGGTGGGGTGAAAGGTGAGGACTAGGGGGACTCTGCCCTTGTTGCGAGTGCGGGGATGGGGAGAGAGAGCAGTGTTGCGGGGTATGGATGAGACCCTGGTGCGAGCCTCATCTATGGCGGCGGAGGGGAATCCCCGTTCCCTGAAGAACGAGGACATTTCCGATGCCCTGGTGTGGAAATGACTCATCTTTAGTGTGGAAGGGCTTGAAAGACATCACCAGCTACAAGAGGAAAACCTCCCGATCCTTGGACAATCGTCAACTGACCAATGACCTGAACGGGTTCTACTGCATACTTGATAAACAGAAACATAACCCCAGTACTCCCTCCCACATCCACTCCTTCCCCAATCACCACTTCACACCTACTCACAGTCTGACTCCAGTCTGCAAAGACTGGGCCCTCATCCATTACCCACCCCCTACTTGCTGCCCAACATCAGTCTGGCCACTTCTCAATCACTATGAATAGTAATTGAGGAGGTGGAGAAGCTGTTCAGGAGACAAAAAGGCCGGAAATCTCCAGGACCAGACAATGTTTCCCCCTCTACCATCAAGCTCTGTGCCAAACAACTGCCACTGGTCTACACAGACATTCTCATCCAGTCCCAGAAAACCTGCACTGTACCTGCCTGTTTCAAAGTCTCCACTAATGTTCCTGTACCCAAAAAGACAAGGATTAAACATAGAAACATAGAAACATAGAAAATAGGTGCAGGAGTAGGCCATTTGGCCCTTTGAGCCTGCACCGCCATTCAATATGATAATGGCTGATCATCCAACTCAGTATCCTGTTCCTGCTCCATACCCCCTGATCCCTTTAGCCACAAGGGCCACATCTAACTCCCTCTTAAACATAGCCATTGAGCTGGCCTCAACTACCTTCTGCGGCAGAGAATTCCAGAGATTCACCACTCTCTGTGTGAAAAAGGTTTTCCTCATCTCGGTCCTAAAAGATTTCCCCCTTAACCTTAAACAGTGCCCCTTGTTCTGGACTTCCCCAACATCGGGAACAATCTGCCTGCATCAAGCCTGTCCAACCCCTTAAGAATTTTGTAAGTTTCTATAAGATCCCCCCTCAATCTTCTAAATTCTAGCGAGTACAAGCCAAGTCTATCCAGTCTTTCTTCGTATGAAAGTCCTGACATCCCAGGAATCAGTCTGGTGAACCTTCTCTGTACTCCCTCTATGGCAAGAATGTCTTTTCTCAGATTAGGAGACCAAAACTGTACGCAATACTCCAGGTGTGGTCTCACCAAGACCCTGTACAACTGCAGTAGAACCTCCCTGCTCTTATACTCAAATCCTTTTGCTATGAATGCTAAAGTTTCTCAAGTTTGCGGACGACACCACCCTGAATAATAATAATAATAATAATACATTTTATTTAATGGGCGCCTTTCAGGCATCTCAAGGACACCTTACATAGTAATCGGAATAAAAACATATAATCGGAATAAAATAAGTAATAAAGACATCACAGAGACACAAATTAAAAACAGAATTCAATCCAAAAACAAAAAGTCAAAAACACAGTGTGAAGAGAGAGCAGCGGCAGCCAAAGCGCGCCAGCGTCCACCATCTCTTCATGGCAGCCATCTTGGACACAGACTTACAGGATTACAATTAGACAAAAAAATCATCCCCCTACAGTGGATAGCACTGTGGGGGAAGGCACAATGTTCAGTCCCCACCCCATGTTCACCCCAAAGTCAGGCCTATTCAGGCCACCGCAATTGCCTATACGGAGGCCCGATGTCCCTGGCCGTTCTCACCGGGTGGTCTTGAATGGATTGATACAGGATGGGAAGGAATCTGCCTACAGACACTAAGTGACAGCTGGCATCCTGGTGCCATCGCAACAACCTGGAGCCCAATGCTCTGAAGACAGTGGAATTGATTGTAGACTTTAGGAGAGCTCCCTCCACTCACCATCAATAACACCACAGTCACACCTGTGGAGTCAATTAAGTTCCTTGGAACCATCATCTCCAGGGACCTTAAATGGGAGGCCATCATCAATTCCACAGTCAAAAAGGATGTACGTCCTGCGCCAGCTGAGAAAACCCAATCTGCCACAGGCAATGATCGTCCAGTTTTATACTTCCATCATAGAGTCTGTCCTCACCTTCTCCATCATGGTCTGGTTTGGCTCAGCCACCAAGCACGACATCCAGAGGCTGCATTGCAAGCGTGTAGGTTGTTGGCTGCAACCTTCCCCCCCATCGACAAACTGCAAGGGCCAGGAAATGAGCGGGGAAGATCATCTCTGTCCCCTCTCACCCTGGCCACAAACTCTTTGAAGCACTGGAAGGCAACTCCGGACTGTCAAAGCAGCCACAGCCAGACATGGAAACAGTTTTTTCCACGAGCAGCTCTGCTCAACAACCAAATGTCTGTTGCCTCTTTTTCCTTTTGCTATTTCATTCTTCACATGGTTAAATTATAATGTTTTATTCTTAATTGTTTGCTGTATATCGTGTTGTTACTTGCGAGCATGTTACATACTAGGCTAATAAAATGTATTCCATTCAATTCCGTGCCATATCCATTCCAGCAAGCTGAAGTTTCCTTGAATATGGACCATCCACAGACTCAAAGCAGTTGCGAAGGGTGTTGTCTATTTCATCGAACCCAGCACTGCTCCACTTTCTGTACAGGATCCTATCCCTTCAGGTTACCCTTGTATGCAGGGAGTAGAAGCACAGCCAGGTGATCAAAGTTACCAAAGTGTAGTCAAGAACTCTTAAATGTAGAATCTAGGGGGGGGGGGGGGGGGGGGGGGGGGGGCACAACAGAATATCAACTCTCCCATTTAATCTGCCAGCTCCCTTATTAGGTCATTAGGTCATAAGTGTTAGGAGCAGAATTAGGCCATTCGGCCCATCAGGTCCACTCTGCTATTCAATCATGGCTGCTCTATCTCTCCCTCCTAACCCCACTCTCCTGCCTTCTCTCCATCACCCCCAACACCTGTACACAACACCTGAGATGGAAAACCCACGATAGGGCTTTACATGTAAGCACTGTTAAAAGCATTTGGTCTTGCCGACAAGAAAAGCATCTACCTTTTCAATTAATACCATTTTTTTTGTTAAATCACATGTGATTTTGGTGGCCATTTAGCAAGCAAAAGATGATTGCAGATTTTCATCAACAAATACTTCTAGTACCTGCATTGCTTGATGTGACAACACTTGACAATGCTGTATCATTGTTGCAATTTCCAATCCACACGCTCATGATGCATTCTGTGTTTTCAGTGATTACTCAAGATGGGGCCACTTTTCAACACACTCTTCTGATGCGGAATCATCCAATTATTCCTGATCAGGTGGAGCTGATTTACAAGAATGATTCTCCCGAGTCGTCAGACACTTGAATTCCACATAATATGCCGCCACTATTAGCTATTTTTTCTTTTTATCTATTTTATCTTTTAATCTATTTTATCCTTTTGTTATTTTATGTTGCACTGTGAGCCAGATGCAATGGAATTTCATTCAGATTTGTATTTATTGGTGTATTTTTGAATGACAATAAAGTTTTTGATTGATTGTCCTCTCCCTGGCCAAGTCCGTGGACCCTGCCTGCTTCAAAAGATCCATCATTGTACCGGTACCTAAAAATGCCTCCCCGGCCTGTCTGAATGACTACCGTCCAGTGGCCCTCACCTCGGTAGTCATGAAATGCTTCGAGAGGCTGGTCAAGAAGCACCTCTTCTCCTTGCTCCCTTGCAACATGGACCCGCTACAGTTCGCATACCATCCGAACAGATCCACGGACGATGCGGTCTCCCAGGTTCTGCACACCACTCTCTCTCACCTAGACAGCCAGAAGGGGGGCTATGTGAGGATGCTGTTCATAGACTTCGGTTCAGCCTTCAACACGATAGTCCCCACCAGACTTGCTGAGAAGCTGCTGGAACTGGGACTTAACACTCCCCTGTGTGCCTGGGTCCTGGACTTTCTCACCACCAGGCCCCAGGTAGACAAGATGGGAGGGAATACATCAAAGTCCCTCACCCTGAGCACAGGATCCCCCCAGGGTTGAGTCCTCATCCCCCTATTGTACTCCCTGTACACACATGACTGTGTGGCTAGGTTCAGCTCCAACTCGATAATTAAGTTTGCAGATGACACTGTGGTGGTGGGCCTGATCTCAGACAATGATGAGAAGGCCTATCAGGAGGAGGTGGCTGATCTAGCACTCTGGTGTCAGGACAACAGCCTCCTCTTGAACATCAAAAAAATGAAGGAGCTGATCGTGGACTTTAGGAGGGCACATCATCCGAGGACGTGCACTCCATTGAGGATAAATGGGGATCCTGTGGATAAGTTGACCTGTTTTATATACCTGGGAGTTCACATCTCTGAGGATATGACAAGGACATCACATGCTGCAGCACTCGTGAGTAAGGCAAGGCAGCGCCTTTACCACCTCAGGCAATTGAGGAAATTCAGAGTATCTCTGAAGATCCTCCAGTGCTTCTACTTAGCGGTTGTGGAAAGCATCTTGTCCGGAAATATCACGATTTGATTTGGGAACTGCTCTGCCCAGGATAAGAAGGCTCTGCAGAGAGTAGTGCCTCTAGCATGTCCAAACCATTAATAATCTTGTTCAAGAAGGAACTGCAGATGCTGGACGATCGAAGGTACACAAAATTGCTGGAGAAACTCAGCGGGTGCAGCAGCATCTATGGAGCGAAGAAAATAGGCGACGTTTCGGGCCGAAACCCTTCTTCAGACATTGAATAATCTTATTTGTTTCAATAAGATCCCCTATCCTAAATTCCAGAGTATATAAGCCCAGGGGAGGAGGAGAGGGCAGATAGATAGAGAGGAAGGGGGAGAGGGGGGGGGGGATAGAGAGGAGGGGGGAGAGGGGGGGGGGGAGAGAAAGGAGGAGGAGAGAGGAAATGGGAAGAGAGGAGGGGGAAGAGAGAGGAGGGAGGAGACAGAAAGGAGGGGAGAGGGGGGGAGAGAAAGGAGGGGAAGGGGGGGAGAGGAGCGGGGAGAGAGGAGAAAGGGAGGGGGGGGGTGGAGGGGGGGGAGCAGAGGGGGGAGAGAGGGGGGCAGGGGGGGGGGTAGAGGGGGAGGGTAGAGGGGGGAGGGGAGGGGGGAGCGAGGGAGGGGGGCGAGTGAGGTGGGAGAGAGTATGGAGAGGGGGAGAGGGGGAGGGAGGTGGAGGGAGGGTGGGGGGAGGGAAGAGGGGGGGGGGGGGGGCGGAGAGGGCGAGAGAGAGAGGGGGGGGAGAGAGAGGAGGAGGGGGTGAGAGAGGTGGGGGGGAGGTAGTGAGGGAGGGAGGTGAGTGGGGAGGGAGGGAGGGTGGTGGAGGGAAGGGGAGAGGTGGAAAGTGGCGTTGGGGGGTAGGGGAGGGGAGAGGGAGGATATGCAGAGGGGGAGAGAGAGGAGGGGGAGAGAGAGAAGGGGATGGAAAGGGGGGCTAGAGCAGGAGGAGAGAGAGAAGGGGGAGAGAAGGGGGAAGGGGGAAGGGGGGGGGGGAGAGGGGGTATTGGTTTCAGAAGTGACATATAGTCTGTGGAGCCATAGATGCGTGTCTCCAGCATTTTTGTGTACCGATTTTTCAGCATCTGCAGTTCCTTCTTAGACATTCTCCATATCCATGACTGGTTAACATGCAACAACGGCTTTTCACTGTACCTCGTTATACGTGACAATAAAATAAACTGAACATTCTCCAGAGATGCTGCCTGATCCGCTGAGTTAATCCAGCATTTTCTGTCCTCTTTTGGTTAACCAGCATCTGCAGTTCCTTGTTTCATAAACAATGATTCCCTTCTCTAAGAAATGTTCTCATCAAATGTCCAAAACAAAACAGCATTTTTGTGTCTTTCAGGATATTCCTCAACCTTTCGCTGCCAATAGAATACTCTCAAATGTATTCACTGCTACAAAATGGGAACCACAGCATATGGTTTTGAAGCATGAATTATAATTAGTTATGCCAAAATCTCTTGTGGTTCAGGTTGCTTTGTTTTTCAAAGAGCATGAGCCTAAATTTCAATCACAAGACTCAGTAAGGGTGAATTATGATATAGTTTGCACAAATGCCGAGTTATCAATTTCCATTATTGTACAACTCTCCCTGTATGGACCTTGACAGCTCACATGGATGGTATTGAAAGGATTGGCTGAGTGAATGATTTGGAACAGTGCCTGGTGTAAATGAGAGGTGACACATTGATTCAATCTGCCAACTTGTTCTCTGAAACTGTTCTACAGCCTGCATGGAATACACTGTTGATCAAGCAATGAAGAGAAGCAACAGCATTCTGAGCAAGTCTGAAGCAGTATAAAACATTTTAATTCAAAGCCAAGAGTCCGAACTTCTCTCTTACGAAGAAAATTCACAGGTGCATGGTTCCTTGATGCAGGTGCATGGTTCCATGAAGGTGGAGTCGCAGGTAGATAGGGTGGCCAAAAAGGCTTTTGGCACATCGGCCATCATCAGTCCGAGTATTTAGGATAGAGGTTGGGTCATGTTACAGTTGTATGAGACGTTGGTGAGGTTAGAGTATTGTATTCAGTTCTAGGCACCATGTTATAGGAGAGATATTGCCAAGCTGTAAAGGGTACAGAGAAGATTTACGAGGATGTTGCCAGGAATGGAGGGTCTGAGCACAGGAGGATGAGGGGTGAATGGGAAAGATTTAATAGGAATCTGATCTAATCTGAGGAAAGCCATCCCAATCTGAGGAAAGACATTCTTGCCATAGAGGGAGTGCAGAGAAGGTTCACCTGACTGATTCCTGGGATTTCAGGACTTTCAAATGAAGAAAGACTGGATAGACTTGGCTTGTACACGCTAGAGTTTAGAAGATTGAGGGGGGATCTTATAAAAACTTACAAAATTCTTAAGGGGTTGGACAGGCTAGATGCAGGAAGATTGTTCCCGATGTTAGGGAAGTCCAGAACAAGGGGTCACAGTTTAAGGATAAGGGGGAAATCTTTTAGGACTGAGATGAGACAAACATTTTCACACAGAGTGGTGAATCTCTGGAATTCTCTGCTACAGAAGGTAGTTGAGGCCAGTTCATTGGCTATATGTAAGAGGGAGTTAGATGTGACCCTTGTGGCTAAAGGGATCAGGGGGTATGGAGAGAAGGCAGGTACGGGATACTGAGTTGGATGATCAGCCATGATCATATTGAATGGCGGTGCAGGCTCGAAGGGCCGACTAGCCTACTCCTGCACCTATTTTCTATGTTTCTATGAATATGAGCAATAACTTTTTCACACAAAGGGTGGTGTGTGCATGGAACAAGCTGCCAGAGGAGGTAATTGAGGCAAGAACTATCCCAATGTTTAAGAAACAGTTAGACAGGTACATAGATATGACAGGTTTGGAGCAATATGAGTCAAACGTAGACTAGTGTAGCTGGGACGTGTTGGCTGGTTTGGGCAAGTAGGGCCGAAGGGTCTGTTTCCACACTGTATCACCATCTGACTATGACTATGACTCTACTGCTTTTCAGATCTTCAGATTCGGAATAGAAAGTTTAGTCCCACATTCCTTGGGCAAAGGGAGTAATTTCACAATTTAACTCCAAATTAATGGAGGTCTGGGGCTGGGCTAAATTACATCAGCAAAACAAAAACAGAATGTATCACTGCATGAGGTTCATATCTGGGTGGATTTATCTTCTCGCATTCCAAATTAGACTTTTGCTCACATTTCCATCAGAATCATATGTTATAGATCAATCTGTCCATGTTATTAATCTGTTACGATGAGACCACAGCCTATTGCTGAAGCTTGCATGGGTACTTCATGTCATGCTACTGTTACAGTCTGTATGCTGCAGGATTTGGAATATGGTCCTTCTCCATTCAATCTAGCCAAGATGTCTCTGCTACATTTTTCTTTGTTTTCTGTGATAACATAGCAAGGAAATAAAATTATTTGCAATAGATAACTGGTATCGACAATAGCTGCAAACTTTTTAAAGACATTAAAGACATATAATGGTATATGGACACACTGATCTGTTTTGTAGTCAATGCCCACTATGTTCTGTGTGCTGAAGCAAAGCAAGAATTTCATTGTCCTATCAGGGACACATGACATTAAACTCACTTGGACTTGAACTTGAACTTAAAGCTCCTGTTAGTGACTGAAAATGCCTCTCCAGACATGTTGTGCTTTGAATGTATCAACAAGCTTTATTCAACAAGGTAATTAAAAACAAATTAATCACAAACCTATTACATTGCATACCTTTTATGAAGTTATCAGCAGGGTAATGTATTATTTTTTTTAATGACATTTCAAGCTGCACATTTGGACATCCACTCTGTCAATCTACTCGGTGGCCTGACAAGATATTAAGTGGAAAAATAAGTTGTTCCCTGCCGCAAATCCCACTAGATAGAAGGTGTGATGTATTTTAAGCTTTTGGGCTCACAGAGTAAGCTTTTGAATCATAGAGTACTAGAACACAGAAACAGGCCCTTTGGCCCATCAAATCTGCACCAAACCACCAAATAGCCATATACAACAATCCTATTTTTTGTCTCCCCACATGCCCATCAACTCTTCCCTGATTCTGCCACTAACCTAATTATTAGGGGCAATTGACAGTGGCAAATTAATCCCTCAATTTGCATGTCTTTGTGATGTGGTGGAAAGCTGAGTTCTGGGTAAAAATCAGGATGGTTACAAGAACATGGAAACTTCACACAGACAGCACGCAAAGTCAGGATTGAATCCAGTTCTCTTCAATTTTGAGGCAACTGGTCAATTAGCTAGAGCACAGTGCTGTCTACTATATTTTAAGATGCCTAGCAATTTCCATTTATCATCTTGGAACACGCAGAGTATATCCAAGGGTGTGGAGGGTTAACCCCAGCCCAATCATCGGCACAGTTCCTCTCCTCTGACTGCAGCCATCTTGAAGGAAGCTTGGTGTGGTAGCTTTAAGAGGAAGAGAGGGGTCAAGGAAAGATCGTCAATGTCGCGGCCCTGTTTCCACCAATCTTTCCACCACCGCGCACAAGAAGCACAAGAAGCGACAAGACGTACACCATTGTATGCCGATGCCAAGAAGTGTGTTCAACTCTGACCGAACAACTTCTAATCTTGTGCGTGGACTCGATAAGAAGAAGAGGATGAGACAGAGCAATATTCTGCAGCAACATAGACAAACGCCACTGATGAAGCACCAGCCAATGAACAAGTACCTGGGCGGGCAGTCGAAGGACAAGAAGCTGAAGCCAAGAAGTGGAAGCCAAGATACTGAATGGACATGATGCCGAAACACCAAGATACTGAATGGACACGATGCTGAAACACCAAGATACTGAATGGACATGATGCCGAAACACCAAGATACTGAATGGACACGATGCAGAAACACCAAGATACTGAATGGACACGATGCCGAAACACCAAGATACTGAATGGACACGATGCCGAAACACCAAGATACTGAATGGACACGATGCCGAAACACCAAGATACTGAATGGACACGATGCCGAAACACCAAGATACTGAATGGACACGATGCAGAAACACCAAGATACCGAATGGACATGATGCAGAAACACCAAGATACTGAACGGGCACGATGCAGAAACACCAAGATACTGAATGGACACGATGCCGAAACACCAAGATACTGAATGGACACGATGCCGAAACACCAAGATACCGAATGGACATGATGCTGAAAAACCAAGATACTGAATGGACATGACGCCGAAACACCAAGATACTGAATGGACACGATGCCGAAACACCAAGATACTGAATGGACACGATGCAGAAACACCAAGATACCGAATGGACATGATGCAGAAACACCAAGATACTGAACGGGCACGATGCAGAAACACCAAGATACCGAATGGACATGATGCTGAAACACCAAGATACTGAATGGACACGACGCAAAAACTATACAAGGCCGAACGGGCACCTCGCTGAAAGGACACGACGCAGAACATACATGACGTCGAAAAGCCACCGAACGGACATGACGTCTCCGGGGACGGGATTGGTCCGACACCTTGTCAGTCATCGAAAAGGTCAGCGATTGGTCCAGACCCCCGCGTCCATCCATCACATCACTGGCCGGGGGGGAGACGGGAGGGTGGGGGGGAGCTTAAGCTTGCGTTTGTTAAATGGTGACAATGACTCTAAGCTGCTGTGGTTGCCACAGAGGCAGTGATGTGCATCACTGGTCAGGGGGAGAGGGGAGGTTGGGGGGGAGCTTGAGCTTGTGTTTGTAAAATGGTGGCAGTGACACCAAGCTGCTCAAGCTCCCCCTCCCCCCCCCCCTCCCGTTTCCCCCCCGGCCAGTGATGAGATGGGCGCGGGGGTCAGGACCAATCACCGATAAGGTCTCGGACAAATCCCGTCCCCGCAGACGTCATGTCCTTTCGGCAGCTTTTCGATGTCATGTCCATTCTGCGTCTTGTCCTTTCAGCGCGGTGTCCGTTCGGTATCTTGGCTTTTCGGCATGATGTTCATTCGGCATCTTGGCTTCCACATCTTGGCTTTGGCTTCTCGTCCCTCGACGTCCTGTCCGCACACAGATCAACATGTCCATGACATGGGCAAGATCCACCTGTGGAATCAGAAACCCCTGTTCTTATCCATCCTTGATGATAAAAATTAAATTATTGTGAACCAGCTTCCATCCATCCATCCTTGCATTTCATGAATATCCCATAAAGTTGCAAACAAGTTTGTTATTGTCCCTGTTCACAATTGTTGGCAGATACAAGAGCTGCAAATGGCATCAGACAGAGAACCAATTTGCGCAAGGAAACTGGACTCTAGTCCTTTTCCCATTCCAATCCTGAACACCAGAAATGTGGCAACCTGTCCATGACTGTCAGAGGCAGGGCCACCTCTTCTTCTTCTTCTTCTTCTTCTTCTTGCGTACGGCGTGCACAGCCTAAAGTTGTAGGACGACTTGTTCTATTTGATCTTATTTGATTGTGCACACCGGGTCGATTGCATTTGTCGAAACAGGGCGGACCACGTGAAGGTTGCAATCTCCCATCCCGCAGGGCCACAAATGCCATGGTCTGATCACCCACCAGTGTATAGAAGACCAAACAATGTAAGCCCCTGAATCCAGCTTTGGCAAGTGATTCAGGATGAGGAGGACAGGCTAATCCAGTCCAATATTGTAATTGTAGAAAGGAACTGCAGATGCCAGTTGATATTTCATGTGTTCAAATGCCATTGTTTTGGTAAAGTGTGCTGATTGAATAAATGAAAATTATTCCCGTGACAATTAAAAGTAATTTCAAAAGGTACCTTCAAAAAGTATTTTTAATGAGCATGAACTTAGGCACGGAGTTGAATTGCATTAGATTCAGCTATATTGGCTTACATTATCCATCAATCAAAAGGTTAACACTTGATGTGATTTGGCTGTAATCTACATCAGTAAATAACATATCTTTCCAACGACAGCCAATTAGCTATGGATTTCTCACTGCCCATGCTGAATGTCACCTGAATGTTAAGCTGAAAGATCCCATAATTGCCTTTTTTTTTTAATAGCATAGCATTAATCTGATCCGTATCATGAATTTTGCATTTTAAACCATTAATAAAAACGAATTTTGCACTCAAAATCATGTGGTATAATGGTGATGAGGGTTAAATCTTACATCCAAGCTGTTAGAATTTCATTTTGCCTGCACCTCCTCACCACTCAATTGCTTTTAATGTTAGTGATCATCAAAGTTGGGATCAACAGCCCAGATCTCCCTCTCTTTGTCTCTCCAGGTGATGTCAGATCAACTATAACAGTGATGCATACTGTTTTTAGACGCTGCCATGTTATGGCATTGATAAATTCATCCTCTCAGAAGAGCATTCATTGTTGCCAGTACAGTTAAATTACCTTGCAGAGGCTACGGCATTGCTTCCTTCTCTGCAGCTGCCAGTAATTCTTCTATTTTACTTCGGAGTCATATCGCTACACGCATTGCAAAACAGTCAGGCGGGGTGGAACGACGTTCCCCCGCAGCGGTAGTTTAAAGGCCGGAACCTGCAGGTAAGAGATACTCTGTGGTCTTTTTGTGTTTTCCCATACTGATTTACAGGTGGGGAGCATGGACAAGTCGAAGAAAACAATGAGGGTTGCGACAAAGCTGGCCGGGGAGGACCGCGGATTAGCGGGCAGCCAGCAGCTGCCAGCGGCACAAGAATCACTGATAATGGGATCAGCTGTGCCCGATGTCGCCTCCGCACCAGCCAGATCCACTCCGCAGCCGGGCGGTAAGGCAAAACAAAAAAACAACAAAGTCGTGGACTCAGATGAGTCCGACTTTGAGTAGCCACGAGCGGCCAGCGACCGTGAGCGCTGGAGCCGGATGGAGCGGTGTGTGGAGCAGTTGCTCCAACGTGACAGGCTCCGGGAGATGGAGTCTAGTCACTGTGGGCGCTATGTAAAACCCACAGCAGCACCTCTTGTAGGGCTGCACAGTGCATCTCCCTCGTCAGAGGGGAGTACTGGGGGTCAGTTCTGGGCTGATCCTGAAGAGGGGTTTGCAGAAGAGAAATCAAGTGTGCAGGGGGTGCAGGAACGTGAAAATCTACTGGACATGGTGTCCAACTTCATACAGCCAGACCAGACTGGCCAAAACCTGGAACAAAAACTAGCTGCCAATATAGATTATATGTCCTTTAACCAGCTACAGGAACAGGCTGTATTGGACACCACGGCAAGACACTTGGCACCGGGTAACTGTATATCCCTGAATGTTCCTGTTGTAAACAATTGCATATGGAAACATATCGGAGTAGGAGTTAGAGGCATGGATGTCAAACTCCAAAAGGTATTACATTTCCTAACAGCGGGGATAACAGCTTTCACCCGTACAGTAGATGAGAAGGACATGTCGCAGGACCAACAGGATGCACTGGCACTGCTTTGCAACACACAATATGAAATAAACAGCATCAGGAAGAGTGCCATCCGACCTACTTTAAACCCGAAATTTGCGGGTCTGTGCAAACCTGGAAACGTAAAACCACCAATTCTACTATTTGGAAGAAACCTATCGAAGCAAGTCAAGAAGCTCGATGAGGAGGCAAAAACCCTGGGGCTCATAAAAGGGACTTCATCAAAAACCCACTACGGCCATAAACAGCACCCTTACGCACCCACCAGTAGAACAAGACAAACTGGTGAAAGCTCGAAGGTCCGGTACACTGAACATGAGTCTTTTTTAGGCAATGGCCCAGGCCGGCCTTCTTCGAAGATACGCAAACCTCCAACATCAACCAAACTACAAACCCAGACACCAACGCCTCAACATCAACGAAGGATTTGCAAAAAGAAGTAAACCTGCCACTGGTAACTATGGAGGTAGGTGGGTCTGGTTCCCTACAAATTGCAGGGAGCATGGAGGTTGGGGGGAGATTTCACTCCTTTCTGGATGCATGGAGTATGTTAACTACCGACACGTTTATTTTAAGCAGTATCCAGGGATATACCATAGAATTTATACACAAATACAGCCCTCCAGTTCAGCATGTACTGAACCGAATGTTCGTACTTTCCGGTAAAGAAAAATCAGAAGCGCATGCTGAACTAGAGCGGCTTTACGCAAAAGGGGTAATTGAAAAATCCCAACACGAACCATTAGAATTCGTGTCCAACATCTTTACCAAAAACAAAAAAAGATGGTGGTTGTCGCATCATCATAGATCTGACCAAATTGAATACATTTGTACAATATATTCATTTTAAAATGGAAAACTTTGTTACTGCAAAACAATTGATTTCCAAAGATTACTTCATGGCTAGCATCGATTTGAAAGATGCTTACTATTCAGTGCCTATACAAGGTGACCACAGATGTTACTTAAAATTCAACTGGATGGGACAGCATTGACAATATAGAGCACTGCCAAATGGCTTAACATCAGCCCCCAGGCTGTTCACAAAAATTTTAAAACCAGCCCTAGCGTTTCTACGGAAACGAAAACACATGGTCATGGCATATCTAGATGACATATTTATTGTGGGCAAAACTTTGGAATTGGCCAAACAAACTGTAACAGCCACAAAACAGTTATTTGAAAACTGGGGTTTATTATCCATCCAGTTAAATCAAAATTAACGCCTTCCACTACTATGGACTATTTGGGGTTCACCATTGACTCAGTTCACATGTTGGTGACTTTGCCAAAGGGAAAGGCTATAGACTTAATAGAGGCTTGAAATAACCTCATTGACATCAGTAAACCGTCCATCAGATTGGTAGCAAAAGTAATTGGCAAAATGGTGGCTGCTTTTCCAGCCACACAATTCGGACCTTTACATTACCAAAATTTACAGAGAGCAAAAATACGAGCACTCAAAATTAATGTTGGTCATTTTGACAGACCAATGAAGCTACCAATCAAAGCTATAATGGAACTAAAATGGTGGATAGATAACATTCGGTTTTGTTTCAATCCAATCATTATCAGCAACTCTTCTATGGTGCTACAAACTGATGCCAGTGCACTTGGTTGGGGTGCCACCAATTCCATCTCCAGCTGTGGAGGTAGATGGACTGCACAGGAGGCATCATTATTACAAACACTGGGCATAAACTACCTGGAAATGTTGGGTGCATTCTATGGCCTAAAGTCATATTGTACTGGGTCATATCACCAGCATGTTAGACTACAGATTGACAATACCACTGTGGTAGCATATATCAATCACATGGGTGGAAACAAATCGACATCATGTGACAATCTGGCTAATACAATTTGGCAATGGTGTATCCAGAGACATATTTGGTTATCAGCCACTTACCTACCAGGTAAACTAAATTTAGTGGCAGACACCAGGTCACGCAAATTTAATGAATACACCGAATGGATGTTGAATAAAAAAGTATTTGCTGATATTAGAGCATGATATGGAACACCAGAAATCGATCTATTCGCATCAAGGCTTAATCACCAGTTATCAAACTATGTTTCATGGGAACCAATACAATACAATACAATACAATACAATACAATACAATACAATACAATACAATTTTATTTGTCATTTGGACCCCTTGAGGTCCAAACGAAATATCGCTTCTGCAGCCATACATTACAAAACAAAAAAGACCCGAGACACAACACAGTTACACAAACATCCATCACATCGCTATGATGGAAGGCAAAAACACTTAGGTCTCTACTGCACTCTCCCCCCCGATGTCAGAGTCAGAGTCAAAGTCAAAGCCCCCAGCTGGCGATGGCGATTGTCCCGCGGCCATTAAAGCCACGCCGGGTGATGAAAGGTCGCACACCGGGTCTAGTTGTTAGAGCCCCCGGCGTGCGCTCGCAAAGTCCCGCGGCCATTCCAAGCCGCACGGGGTGATGGTGTAATGCCCCGCTCAGGTACTCTTCAACCCCGCAACTCGTGCGGGAGAAGTCGCCGTTGTGGAAGCCCCGAAAAGCGGTCTCCCAGCAGGGACCCGCGGGCTCCAGGTGCCGCCGTCCGCCAGACCCGCAGTTGCAGCCTCCGAATCTCCGAAGGTCGGGTGGCAGCAGAGCTCCACCACCGCTCCACCCGCTACGGACTCGGCCATCCCGTGACGGTGAGAAGTCGGCAGCTCCGCAACTGGAACCCCAGGTCGTTCCTGTTGGAGGCTGCTCCATGTTGCAGCCCCAACGACACGGAGACCCGACAAAGAAAAGGTCGGGTCTCCCATGCAGGGGAAGGATTTTAAAGTTACCCCCTCACCCCCAACCCCCCACACACATACCCAAAAAAAAAAAAAAAAAAAACTACATAAAAACGAGACAAAAAATAATAAAAACACAGACGGTCTGCAGAGGCCGCTGCTGACGAGAGTCGCGCCGCCCACCGAACCAGACCCTGGGGCAATGGCGACAGATGCATTTTCGCTGCATTGGGGGAAATTGTTTATTTATGCATTCCCTCCTTTCTGCCTCGTCAGTCGGGTATTAAGGAAAATACAGCAAGACTCTGCGTCTGGTATTTTGGTAGTACCCGATTGGCCTACTCAACCATGGTTCCCTGTGATACTCAACATGGTATTAGAACCATGTATCACCATCCCGAATAGACCAGATTTATTGGTTCATCCCGTAACAAGGGATAGACACCCATGCCATAACTATATGAACTTATTAATTTGTAGAGCCTAAAAATACCTCTACTACAACTGGGACTGACGGACCGAATAGTGAACATGATTTTGGCGGCCCACAGACAGTCCACCAAAAAACAGTATCTGGTCTATATCAGGAAATGGGAAATGTATTGTCACAGAAACAGCATCACCTACAGAGAAATGAACATCCCGTCTGTTCTGGAATTCCTGGCAGGCCTCCATTATGATGAGGGGCTCAGTTATAGTGCCATCAACTGCGCCATAAGTGCCATATCAACTTATCTATGGTAAGGAACAGAGCGTCAATCTGTTGGGACTCACCCACTGGTAACAAAACCTATGAGGGGAATTTTTAATACCAATCCCCCAAGAACCAGGTACTCTCAAATATGGGATGTGAGTATTGTCCTGAAGATGCTCAGGAATTGGTCTCCAGCAACAGCTCTGTCCCTACATAGACTGACATTAAAAACAGTCATGCTAATGACTTTGGTCACGGCACAAAGGGTACAGTCGTTACATAAATTAAGACTGGACAACATGACTTCTTCATCTGGAAATATTACGTTTCATATTTATGAATTAGTTAAGCAGAACAGACAGGGATCAGCAGGCCTCAATATAGAATTCAGGTCTTACCCAACAGATGATCGTCTCTGTATAGTAAGACATTTGTTGTTATACATGGAGAACACGAAAATTATCAGAGGCAATGAGAAGGCACTTTTAGTCAGCCACAAGCAACCACACAAAAAAGTGACGGTCCAGACCATCTCAAGATGGCTGAAACTGGTTCTAATACAGGCTGGGGTGGATACTAATATTTTTAAATCTCATTCCACCAGGGCTGCAGCTACATCGGCAGCTATGCAGTTGGATGTACCAATGGACCAAATCCTCAAGACAGCAGGATGGTCAGGGGAAAAAACATTTCAACTATTTTATCATAAACCAGTCATTAAACCTGGAACATTTGCAGTAACAATTTTAAGTTCTGTAATTTAATTTACCCCATAAATAGGGGCTATAATTTTGTGTTAATATATTTTCATGGATTTCAATGTCGGATTCATGTCTAAATTATGTTGACACAATTCCTCTCACAGTCATTAAGGCAGATGTGATGCATGGACTCGTTTCCACGGCATGAAATCACAGAGCTTTCAAATCTTCACGTAGTCACTCACGTAACTCCAAAGTAAAAGAGTAAGATTAAACGAGAACTTACCAGTTCGAAGTTTGATCATTATTTTATGAGGAGTACGTTGAGGGAATACATGCCCTGTGCTCCCACCCTTGATCATATACTCAACTGGTATTTTTTTCTCTAATCTTACTATGTTCAGTCATTACAGTTATCTGTGATTTCACACCGCTGCTTTGAAGAATGACACGCATGCGTCCTGGTGGGGTTCTTCACGTATTCCCTCAACGTTACTCCTCATAAAATAATGATCAAACTTCGAACTGGTAAGTTCTCGTTTAATCTTACTATTCACGACCATCATTACAGTAACCACTGAGAGTCAAGAGAACACCATCACTAACCAAGCCTGGATGCAGAAACAAGGAACTGCGGATGCTTTTTTACTGAGGAAAGACACACGAGCAACTGAGTGGATCAATCAGCATCCTGGGAAGACATGGATATGTGACATTTGATTGATTGATATTTTGCTATCACATGTCATGTCACAAATTCTTTGTTCCTGACAAGCAGTGCAGCAGGGAGTGTTCTCCGCAAGGATTGAGGCGGGACACGTCTTCAGACCCAACGTTTTGTGTAGTGATCAAGAAGGAACTGCAGATGCAGGAAAATCGAAGGTACACACAAAAATGCTGGAGAAACTCAGCGGGTGCAGCAGCATCTATGGAGTGAAGGAAATAGGCAACGTTTCGGGCCGAAACCCTTCCTCAGACTGATTGGGGGTGGGGGGAGGCAGGGAGAAGAAAGGAATAAGGAAGAGGAGGAGCCCAAGGGCTGAGGTAGGAAGGATTGGAGACAGCAAAGGTTAACAGAATTGTGAGAATTCAATGTTCATGCCACCAGGATGCAGACTCCCCAAGCGGAATATGAGGTGCTGTTCCTCCAATTTATGGTGGTGCTCACTCTGGCCATGGAGGAGACCCAGGACAGAGAGGTCGGATACGGAATGGGAGGGGGAGTTGAAGTGCTGAGCCACCGAGAGGTCAGGTTGGTTAATGCGGACCGAGCGGAGGTGTTCGGTGAAACGATCGCCAAGTCTATGCTTGGTCTCACCGATGAGCCTACTTCAGACAAAGAAGGGTCTGAAGAAGCATCCCAACATCACCTATCCATGTTCTCTACGGATGCAGCCTGACCCACTGAGTTTAGTTTAGAGTTTAGAGATACAGCATGGATACAGGCCCTTCGGCCCACCGAGTCCGCCCCAACCAGCGATCTCTGCACACTAACACTATCCTACACTCACTAGGAGTAATTGTTTACATTTATACCAAGCCAATTAACCTACAAACATGTGCGTATTTGGCGTGTGGGTGGAAACTGAAGATCACGGAGAAAACCCACGCAGTCATGGGGAACAGGTAAAGCTCCGCACACACAGCACCGATAGTCAGGATCGAACCCGGATCTTTGGCGCTGCAAGCACAGTAAGGCAGTAACTCTACTGCTGCGCCAGCATGCCGTCCTGAGGCGGTCCTTCAAAAAGGTCAATGACTGCAAAGCTCCAGGGCCGGACGGTATTCCAGGGTGGGCTTTCAGGGCGTGCACTGATCAACTGGCAGAGGTGTTCGCCAACATCTTCAACCTCTCCCTGAGTCAGTCTGTGGTTCCCACCCCCTTCAAAGCATCCACCATTGTTCCTGTTCCAAAGAAACCATTAATCTCCTATTTAAATGACAACCATCCTGTCTCACTTACATCAGTCATAGTGACGTGCTTCGAGTGGCTAGACAAAACTCACATCTGCTCCTCTCTCCCTGACACCTTGGACCCTCTTCAGTTTGTGTATAGACCAAACAGGGCAACTCACACTGCGCTCACCCACCTGGACAAAGGGAGTACATAAGTGAGAATGTTCTTCATTGAATACAGCTCGGCATTCAACACTATCATTCCCTCAAAACTCATCCCCAAGCTCCTTGATCTTAGACTGGAGACCCCCATCTGTGGCTGGATATTCGACTTCCTGACGGGCAGGCCGCAGGTGGTGAGAATTGGCAGCCACACCTCTTCCTCACTGATCCTCAACACAGGCGCACCACAGGGCTGTGTACTCAGTCCTCTCCTGTACTCCCTGTTCATGCACGACTGTACTGCTAAGCACAGCTCCAACATCATCTTAAAGTTTGCTGATGACACGACCATCCTGGGTCTCATCACGGACAATAATGAGATGGCCTATAGAGAGGAGGTAAAGGCACTAAACAGCTGGTGCCAGGAAAATAACCTCTCTCTCAATGTCAGCAAAACTAAAGAGGTGATAGTGGACTACAGGAGACAGCAGGGGAGTGGACATCTCCCCATTCGCATCGGTTATGCTGAGGTTGAAGGGTCAGCAGCTTCAAGTTCCTCGGTGTGCACATCACTGAGGGCCTCTTCACGACACTGCACACGGACACAATAACTAAGAAAGCCCGCCAGCGGCACATTTTCCTGTGAAGACTGAGGAAGTTTGGCATGAACGCCAGCATCCTCACAAACGTCTACAGATGCACCATCGAGAGTCTGCTGACGGGGTGCATCACAGTCTGGTACGGGAACTGTTCTGCCCACAGCCGCAAATCACTACAGAGAGTGGTGAAGGCAGCACAGCACATCACTGACAACTGTCTCCCGGCCATTCAGGACATTTACCACCGGCGGTGCCTGCGGAACGCACACGGCATCATCAAGGACCACAGCCACCCAGCAGATAGACTGTTCTCCTTGTTATCGTCAGGCAGATGATGGCTACATGCACCACCAGACTTAAAAACAGTTTTTATCATCAGGCTTCTGAACTCATAAACACATGATATATGTTGATTATTTTCTTTATTATTGTCTTTTACCTACCAATGTCACTTTTATGTTTGTTTTTACCTTAATTTTATCCTTGTAATATCATTGCTGAGGTGACCCATTGTCTTGTCAAAAACATTTCATTGTACCGTTGACCCTGTGTTAACCTACCTATGACAAATAAAAACTGAACTGAACTGAACTGATACTCCAGTAATTTGTGTCTTTCTTTGACTAAGCCTGGGATCTGCTCATTTTGGACATCAGTTGTATCCACCAATACTCATTATCTACAGTAGGTAGTCACAATACAGTATCTGCTCATTTTGTCCCGTTGTTGTGGTTTATTTTGGGTTAGTTAGTTGTGTATGTGTGGGGGGTGGGTGTGGTATGTTCTTTGACTCTTCCTTTATGGGGGGATGCGACCTTTCCTACCGTATCCCCCGTATCCGTGTCCGTCTGCGCTGAGGCCTATCGTGGAGCTGGCGGCCTCCAACTGCGACCGACCTCGAGGCTGCGGAGGCAGAGCCAGGACTTACCAACGCGAGGCTGGCCGACTTCGGGGCTGTGGTTGCGGGTGACCCAACTTCCGAACCGACTTTGGAGCCTCGGAGGCTCGGCTGCGGGCCCAGTGGACGACATCGTCGGGAGCTCACAGGTGGTGACCTGTTTTTCCGGAGCTCCCGCAACTACAGCTGCGTCTGCTGGACTGGAGGGCAGCAGCTTCGGCAGCTTAGGCAGCTTTGACCGGCCCGTTTGCGGAGCACGGATTCAGCCGCTGGACTTACTTATCATCACCCGGCGGGATCACAACATCGGAGGCTTGGATTGCCTCAGCGCAGAGGGAGAGCAAGGAGGGAAGAGACAATGACTTTGGGACTTTAAACTGTGTTGAGTGTTTGTTATTTATTCTATGTTATGACTGCAGGCTAAACCATTTTGTTGCACTGAAAAGTGCAATGACAATAAATTGAATCCAATCCAATCCAATAGGATGAAACTGATGCAGCCACCTGGGAAAGCCATGTTGGAAAGACGACTGGCCCCTTACTATAGTTGTAATTATGCTCCTAAAGCTACCACCCTTAGTCTAGTTCAGTAAAACACTGAGTCATGCACCGGACCACTATTCTTTATTCTTTCCAACAATTACGAAAACTCCCTATACAATACCTAACCACCGCATGTCCGATCCTTGTCTCTGCTCGTTCAAGCCCTTCAGCCTCGTGCAAGCTGACACCTCCAAAAGGTCACACAGTCCAAAGCGCCCCTCCAGAAGATCGACTCCGATCCTCGTGTGGACCACTCTTTATAGGTCATCGATCCCTGTGGCGCAAAACTAAATGGGGGTGGCAGCCCCTACAAACCAATCACAAATATCAATCATATTATACAGTTATTGACAGTTCCCTAACCCAATCACAAAGTACTCCATTACAATATTTCTACAGGGGCTTCTGGATGGAAGTCAGTTAACTAAAGTAATGCAACATTCTCCCAGGTTGTATAAACAATTTAACCAAGGCTTCACACTTCAGCCAATCATCAAACAGCAGCACAGACACTTTGCACATTATGAACAATATTTGCAACCCCCCCTTATCTGGCCAATCCTGACCATGCATTTGCAACACCTCTGAGCTCCTCTGCAAAAGTCCTTATACATTTTAACAAAGGAAGGGACATCTGGACCTCACCTCATCCTGCATATTCATATGGGGTCCAGACTTTCTGGCACCAGCCCACAGCATGCAACTTCTCACACCAAGAGGCCAAGCAGGCCTTGCAAAGATCCTCCATTTTATAACACCTCTAATTTGACCAATATTAACCTGGTCACCCTCAGAATTTGCTAGGATGCTTTCGGGAAAGCAACGGGAAACAATAGAATGAAATTTTCCGCCCCAGTTTTAATCATGTTGCTCCAAACCACAGAGAGAGATTCACATTGGTGGGAAACTGACAACACAAGTTTGTCAAACAGCTCGTGACATGTGGTGTGGTAATTGCTGGAATGAACCCGGAGGTCACAGTTCACAGGCTCTTGTGTCTTCCTCCCGATCATTGCATCGAGATTAGAGTGTGGGCAAGGCTGTGTGAGTCTTTGACGGTATTGTCTGCAGCTTTACAGCGAACATCAAGAGAGGCGAGTGCGTTTGGTTGTCATATGTACCTGGAACAGAATAATGAGATTGATACTTACTTAAACGCTCAATAGAACAGCAATTAAATGTACAAGAATCAATCCTGCAGTAGATTAAAAATCAATAATATTAGTTAACCAGGTGGCACCACCAGCAGTAGCAGCCTCACCAACAGTCTGTTTGTCCTTTGTTCTTTTTTTTTTTTTTGTTTTGTTTATTTTATTAGAAGTTAATACAGTACAAAACAGTACAGTGGAACCTAATTTTAGGTGCCAACTATGTAATACCGTAATCCATTCTATGTACAACCTCTAGTTTTATGTTATGAAAAGGAAGTAAGCAAGACAAGAAAAAGAAAACAATAGAAAGAGGAAAAAGTGGAAAAATAGATGGTAGAGAGTAGAAAAACGTGAAGTGTGTATATAAAAAATAAAAAAGAAAAAGAAAAAGTGGAAAGTAGAAATAGAAGAGAAGGCCCCTTAAAAGAGAATTTTTCAAATCTGTATTCGGAGATGTAGATCTATCCACGTCATGAACTGAAATCAGCAATCTTTACGGTACCGCTGCATCACATGATTCCAAAAAGTCGATGAAAGGAGACCAACTCCTTAAGAATTGGTCATATTTATCTATTAGTCGGAGTCTCATTTCTTCAAGGTGTGCTATGTCCATCATATTCCTAATCCACATTTTAACAGTTGGTATGGTTGCATTTTTCCAAAATTTAAGTATCAATTTCTTTCCAATTATTAACCCATAATTAAAAAAAACATTTTGGTCTTTATTTAAATTGGTATCTTCTCCTATTATTCCAAATATAATCCATTCCGTTTTGGGTTCTATTCTTGACTTGAAAAGCTTTGTAAATATATCAAATATATCGCTCCAAAATTTATTCAACTTTGTACATCCTACAAATGAATGTGTTATATTAGCGTTTTGAAACAAACATTTATCGCATCTGGGAGAGACGTTTGGATAAAATTTATTCAACCTCGTTTTTGAATAATATAGTCTATGTAATAATTTGAATTCAATTAAATTAAGTCTTGCATTAATAGGACAGTTATGTGTATTCATCAAATACTTTTCCCATCTATCCTTCGAGATCTTTATCATTATTGTCCTTTCTTCTTTTTTGTTATTTTTAGTATTTGTTAAAAGCATGTTTTAATGATGCTTGATTTGATTTATGTAGGGGATGGGAGGTTGGGGGGGGGGGGAATCTTTTTTTTCCATCTCTTACCTCGACGTAGATGCAAATTTTTTCTGTATCGTATCTCCGTCCCAACTGCGGCATAACGTTGTGGAGTTGGCAGCCTTTGACCTGGTGTCTGCGGGATTTTAATATTGCTGAGCTTGCATTCCCTTTGCCGTGGATCGAGGCTACAACCGTGGGGTTTGTGTACAACTACATCTACAGCACTCCACCAATCTCTCCTTTATGGTAGAGTGGCCAGGTGGTAGCCACTGCTCAGTAAAAGGCACATGACAGCCCACTTGGAGTTTGCCAAAAGCCACCTAAACAATATTCTCTGGTCTGATGAAACCAAGATTGAACTCTTAGGTCTGAATGCTAAATGTCACGTCTGAAGGAAACCAGGCACCACTCATCATTGTGGCCAATACCATAACTATGGTGAAACATGGTGTTGGCAGCATCATGCTGTGGGGATGTTTTTCAGCGGCAGGATCTGGCAGACCAGTCAGGATCGGGGGAAAGATGAATGGAGCAAAGTACAGATTCAGATTCAGATTCAATTTTAATTGTCAGTGTACAGTACAGAGACAACGAAATGCATTTAGCATCTCCCTTGAAGAGCGACATAGCAAACGATTTGAATTAAAAAAAAAAACATTAGCATATATACAGACATAATGTTTTTCCCGTGGGAACAGTGTCCGGGGGGGGGGGTGATTGGCAGTCACCGAGGTACGTTGTTGAGTAGAGTGACAGCCGCCGGAAAGAAGCTGTTCCTCGACCTGCTGGTTCGGCAACGGAGAGACCTGTAGCGCCTCCCGGATGGTAGGAGGGTAAACAGTCCATGGTTGGGGTGAGAGCAGTCCTTGGCGATGCTGAGCGCCCTCCGGAGCAAAGAACAGAGAGATCCTTGGCGATGCTGAGCGCCCAGGCTGGAGCAAAGTACAGAGAGATCCTTCATGAAAACCTGCTCCAGAGCGTTCAGGACCTCAGTCTGGAGCAGAGGTTCATCTTCCAACAGGACAATGACCCCAAGCACACAGCCAAGATAACGCAGGAGTGGCTTTGAGAGAATTCTGTGAATGTCCTTGAGTGGCCCAGCCAGAGCCCAGACTTGAACCCGATCGAATATCTCAAGAGGGACCTGAAAATAGCTGTGCATCGACGCTCCCCATCCAACCTGACAGAGCTTGAGAGGATCTGCAGAGAAGAATGGGAGAAATTACCCAAATACAGGTGTGCCAAGCTTGTAGCGTCATACCCAAGAAGACTTGAGGCTGTAATCACTGCCAAAGGTGCTTCAACAAAGTACTGAGTAAAGGGTCTGAATACTTACGTAAATGTGAAATTTTAGTTATTTATTTTTTAATTGCTTTGCAAAAATTTATTAACACCTGTTTTCACTTTTTTATTATGGGGTATTGTGTATACATCAATGATAAATAAAATGAATTTAGTCTATTTTAGAATCTGGCTGTAACGTAACAAAAAGACCAAAGTCTGTTTTAGGGGGAAACTTTAACTTTTCTATGTGGGGGAGGGGGGCAGGGTAAGGGGGAAACCGTCTCCAAGTCTCTTCCTGGCGGGGACGCGACTATTTCTCCGAGTCGCGTCCTCGCCCCCCCACCTCGTGGCCAACCAACTGGATCGGAGCGGCCTTTCCTGCCGGGGACCGGGATCCGGACCAGGGCTGCTACAGCGGCGGCACAGCGCTGGAGTCACCGCGGAGCGGGCGATGCCTACCTGGATCGCGTTTGGAGCTCCGGAGCGTTGGGCCGTTGCTCCAACATCGTGGAGCTCTGGTGCGGAGAGCTTCCAACGCGGGCGGCGCTGAACAACATCGTGGAGTCCTGGGGCGCCTTGCAGAGGGTCTCCAGCAGCAGTCTCCACCCGACGCGGCCTACGGACATTGGAAGCCGCCGACTCTGGTAGGAGGGGGCCGACTCTGTGTCCACATCGCTGAGGACGTCCCGCAGCCCCGATGTCGGACTTTTAACACCCCGGCGTGCGGTCCTGAACATCGGGCCACCCGTAGCGGCAACTGCGGAGGGCTTGGGGAGGCCCTGACCACGGGGAATAGTGGAGGAAGAAGACTGACTTTGGTGCCTTCCCACACAGTGGGGAACTTTGATTCTGCTGTGTGGGGATGTTTTATGTCAAACCCTATAGTGTGTTGTGTCCTGTTGATTTTTTTTATTGTATGGCTGTATGGAAATTCATTTCACTGTGCCATCAGGCACACGTGACAATTAAATCTATCTTGTATCTTGTATCTTGAAAATGTGGAAAAAGTGAAAGGGTCTGAATATTTTCTAAATGCAGTGTAGGTTGTTGCCGATGCTGACCTCGTTTTTTTTTGTTGTTAAAGTAATGATTCTATTTCAAATTTTATGTCGAAGGGGGGTCCAGTCGTCGGTTTCTCGGTGACCTGCTACGATTATGACAGCCCTTAAGAGATTTGCACACCTAGGAACTTGAAGCAAATTTGAAATTAATTGAATTGAATTGAAAGATACAATGTGGAAACAGACCCTTTGAGCCACACAGTCCACACTAATCATCAATCAGCCGATCTTTAGTTTAGTTTAGAGATACAGCGTGCAAACAGGACAGTGATCCACACACGTTAACACTATCCTACACACAATTTTACTTTTATACCAACCCAATTAACCTACAAACCTGAACATCTTTGGAGTGTGGAAGGAAACCGAAGATCTCGGAGAAAGCCTACGCGATCACTCGGAAATGTACAAACTCTGTACAGACTGCACCCGTGGTCAGAATTGCACCCGGGTATCTGACACTGTGAGCACTGTAATGCCCCTGTCCCACTTAGGAAACCTGAACGGAAACCTCTGGAGACTATGCGCCCCATCAAGGTTTCCGTGCAGTTCCCGGAGGCTGCAGGTGGTTGCCGGAGGTTGCAGGTAGTGGAAGCAGGTAGGGAGACTGGCAAAAACCTCCGGGAACCTCCTGCAACCGCACGGAAACCTTGGGTGGGGCGCGAAGTCTCCAGAGGTTTCCGTTCAGGTTTCCTAAATGGGACAGGGGCATAAAGCAATGACTCTACCGCTGTGCCACCGTGCCACCCTGTCATGCCAATCTACATTATCCTAGTTTGGCAATCATTCCCTACGCGCTAGAGGGCAATTTACAGAGGCCAGAACCTGCAAACCCACGGATGTGAGAGGAAACTGGAGCACCCAAAGAAACCCACAAGGTCAGGGCAGAACATGCGATCGCCTCATAGACAACATCCGAGGTCGGGATCAAACCTAGGTTTCTGATGTTGTGAGGCAGCAGCTCTACCAGCTGCACCACTGTTGATCCCACTTTCCCCACTGCCTTTTCATTGATTACGACAGGTTGACAAATACTTGGCTTTACTTTCATGATCTTCTCCACAATGTGTGCGACCTCGCACCACCCGGCGTGGCTTTAATGGCCGCGGGACAATCGCCATCGCCAGCCGGGGGCTTTGACTTTGACTCTGACATCGGGGAGGGGGGGGGGGGGGGGAGTGCAGTGGAGAGATACGTTTTTTTGGCCTTCCATCACAGCGATGTGATGGATGTTTATGTAAATTATGTTGTGTTTTGGGTCTATGTGTTTGTAATGTATGGCTGCAGAAACGGCATTTCGTTTGGACCTCAAGGGGTCCAAATGACAATTAAATTGAATCTTGAATCTTGAATCTTGAATCTTGATTCTGAGGGTTTAGGCGGACCGCAATCACTGCCATATTTCATTACCTCTGTGATCTGAATCTACTGATCTAATGCCAAAATACTGAATCATCAGCTGGCACGGTTATTAAGGGATGGATGTGGCTAACATATGCATTCTAATGACTTTTCTGGAAGCTATGTGTATTGCAGACACATTTCAATTCCAGCTGTGCACCTCCCACTTGACAAGAAATGAGCATCTGTGTTTTCTCATCAATGTAATGATCATGATTCATACATCGACTGGGGTTATTAATATTGACTAGAATGTAATCTGGAGATTTTTAAGATTATTTAATCTTTGATCAATTTAGTTAATTGCTGTCATTTTCTGCCTTAGAACGGATGTAAAATGAAATACTAAATATGTGATTCAATGGTTTCATTGGAAAGATACTCTCTCTCTCTCTCTTTTTTTTTCCTTTTTCAAAGACTTTATTCAACAGATCAAGTCATACACAAAACGAACTTACATTATATCGTGTCATTATAGTACAACATTACAATCATTATTCACGATACTCTCAACCCCAAGCGGTGACCAGCGGCCACGGAATACCTCCAAAGTCCTCTTTTTTTTTTTTTTTTTTTTTTTCTTTTCAAAGACTTTATTCGACACAAACATATGATACAGACACATCAAATCATAACCAAAAATTACACTATATCAAATATCATTAATTCTTCACAATACACTCAACCCCACGTGGTGACCAGTGCCCACGGAAGGCCTCCAGTCCCTTTCCTTCTCTCTCTCTCTCTCTCTCTCTCTCTCTCTCTTTTTTTTTTTTTTTTTTTTTTCTTTTCAAAGACTTTATTCAACACATCAAATCCTACAACAGATCAAGTCATACACATAACGGACTTACATTATATCGTGTCATTATAGTACAACATTACAATCATTATTCACAATACTCTCAACCCCAAGCGGTGACCAGCGGCCACGGAATACCTCCAAAGTCCTCTCTCTCTCTCTCTCTCTCTCTCTCTCTCTCTCTCTCTCTCTCTCTCTCTCTCTCTCTCTCTCTCTCTCTCTCTCTCATCTCTCTCTCCCACCCTTCCTCTCCCACCCTTCCTCAAAGGTGCTATCATCTACTCTCAATTCCTCTGTCTCTGCCGCTTCTGCCCCCACGATGAGACGTTCCATTCTAGGACATCCGAGATGTCATCTTTCGTAGGTTCCCTTCTGCTGTCAAAGATGGATTCCTCCCGTCTCTCCTCTTTGTCCCATAGATCTCTCACTACTCCTCCCACAAGATATAAGAAGGATAGAGTTCCCCTGGTCATCTCCTTTCATCCCTACCAGCCTTCGTATCCAACACATCATCCTCCGACATTTCTGTCACCGCCAATGCTATCCCACCACCAGCCACATTTCACCATCTCCACCCCTGTCTGCTGTCTGCAGAGACCACTCCCTCCACAACTCGTCGGTTCACTCATCTCTTCCCACACAAACCTTTCCCTCTCCAGGTACTTTCCCATGCAACAAAGGGCTTATATCATCTGTCCCATTAGCTCCTCCCTTGCCTACATTCAGGGACACCAGCGACCCTTCCAAGTGAGAAAGGTCTATGTGAATCTCCTCTAACCACATCTAATGTTCCCGATGTGGCCTCCTGTACATCGGTGATACCAAGCGTAGAGTAGCCAACTTTGAGCGTTTATGCCCTGCCCACCTAGGTTTACATAGAAACATAGAAATTAGGTGCAGGAGTAGGCCATTCGGCCCTTCGAGCCTGCACCGCCATTCAATATGATCATGGCTGATAATCCAACTCAGTATCCCGTACCTGCCTTCTCTCCATACCCCTGATCCCTTTAGCCACAAGGGCCACATCTAACTCCCTCTTAAATATAGCCAATGAACTGGCCTCAACTACCCTCTGTGGCAGAGAGTTCCAGAGATTCACCACTGTGTGAAAAAAGTTCTCTGATTTCCTGATTGCTAACCATTTTAACCCCCTCCCATTCCAATACTGACCTCTCTGTCCTGTGCCTCCTCCTTTGCCAGAGTGAGGCTTCACATTCGACAGGTAGTTTATAACCCAACGGTGTGAATATTAAATAATCCAATTTTAGAAAACAATTTCTCTTCTTCTCCCACTTGCCCTTCTCTTCCCACTCCCCTCCCCTATGCCTCACCTGGATTTGCACATAATCCTCCTCTCCCTTGAGCTTTCCATCGACATTCCTTCCTCCAGCTTCAAAATTTGCAACTCTTCAATCCTTTTGTCTGACACTTTTCATTTAATTTCTGGCCTTTATCCAACCATCTATCATCTTTGCATCGCTGTTACATGAGGATCACTGAGAATGGCAGCATCTATTTGTTGATGTCTGGTTAATCTTGAGGAGGAATTGGGAAACATTCTTAAGTTCCACATTCAGCGCAATGAAGAGAAAATGATAACGATTTGAGCAAAATCACTGATTTACTCATTGACGCATGTTTTTTGTTTGTCGGGACAGTGCATATTAATTAACATTTTGCATGTAAATATGCGAGATTGTAGCTAATCAGCAGCTAATTTCCATCTCTAGTCCCAGGCAAAGGTAGGTGAAGTGTCTTGCCCAAGGACACAATGACAGTACACACTCCAAGCAGGATTCGAACCGGCCACCTTCAGGTTGCCAGCCGAACACTTAGCCCATTGCGCCATCTGTCGCCCTACTGACAATTGACAAATACAGCATGGAATCAAGCCATCCAGTCCAGCAAGTCTATGCCAAACATTGAACTCTCATTCACACTAGTTCTATCTGCTACTTTTGCATCTGATCCCGACACATCAAGGGCAATTTTAGGTGGCCAATTAATCGTCACCCACACTTGTTTGGGATATGGGAAGAAACAGGAACTCCCTGGAGGTAACCCATGCAGTGACAGGCAGTGCATGTAATCTCCACACAGACAGCATCCAAAGTTGGAATCAAACACAAATCTCTGGAGCTGTGAAGCAACTAAAAGTTGTTATTTATTATTATTTAGTTAATCTAATTTTGAGTGAAGCACTATTAATGCTGCCTATCATTACCCTATATTTCTATTTAGCAGTGATATCTCAAGAAGTTGTCAGCATTAAGAAAAAGAGACAGACAGACAGAGAGAGGTGGTGAGCAGACATTGATGTACAGATGACATCCCCCTGTGGAAGTAAAACGTAATGGCAGAAACAAAAGGAATCTAAGAAACCAAATCTGTCTGATGGTTTCCTGCTAAGGTGGTGGACAGTGATGGATAGACAGGGGAAGGTAATCATGAAGGCTCAGTGGTGTGCACCAAGTGGTCATTGCTCAAGGGGAACAGAAAACAGCAGAGATTAAATGGAGTGAGATAGAGCCATCGTCAGTAGTCCTGAATGGATGTAATACCGTCTTGGAGATTAAGTCCTCAATGAGTGGAGTGCAGATAAGGTTCTAAGAATGGAAGGAGAGAAATTAGAAGTCATTGTTGAAAAAAGATCAATTATGTTGTAGGACGTAGTGCAAAGGTCCAATGAAGGAAAGAATAGTGTTCTAGAATTGTAATATTTTATTTTGTTTTGCTTCTTGTAATTTTTAGAGGTACAGCACTAAAACAGGCCTTCAGGCCCACTGAGTCCACATCGACCTGTTCGCAAAGACTCTGTGCTAAATTCTTTTTCATCCATTCCCTGTGTAAATCCTGGCCAAAATAGAGCCAAAATAAAGCCGAGGATTCATGCATTACAAGGTTTTTATGGCCTTGTATTTCTGTATAAGAAGCCACAGGCTGCTGGCTGGTGCCAGGAAGTCTAGGTCCCAGATCAATGTTTCAGATAAGAAATGTACAAGTATCTCTGCCATTGTAAGTATGTATGAAAATCTTGCAGAGGACCTCCAAAGTTTTGTAAATGCATGAGTTTGATTGGATTGCTGCAAAGGAATTGTAAATAATCTAAATAGTGTTGCAAGACAGTTACCCTGCTGTTTGTTGATTGGCCAAAGTGTTAAACCCTAGCAGAATTGTTTTATGTTCCAGGGTAAATGTTGCATTATTTAGTTGACTAGCTTCCTTCCAGAAGTTTCTGTAAGAAACATTGTTGTAGACTGTCTGTAATTGGATTGGGGAACTGTCAATAATGTATTGATGTAATTGATATGTTTGATTGGATTATAAGGGGACCACCCCCTATGTAATCCAGCCCCTCAAGGTGCATGTACCTATAAAAGGTAGCCCCATTTTTGATCAGTGTCGATCTTCTGAAAGGGCGCTTGGGACTGTGTGACCTTTTGGGCAGTGTCTGCTTGCACGAGGCTGAAGGGCTTGGTCAGGTAGAGACAGGGATCGAACCCGCGGTGGTTTAAGTATTTGCTGGTCATTATAAAAATAAAGTTTAGTTGGTCCAGTGCTTGACTCAGTATTTTTTACTGAACTAGATTAGGGGGGGGGGGGGGGGGGGAGCTTTAGAAGAGTGTATTTACATCTGTATGTCAAATCCCATTTCAAAGTGGCCAATTTCCCTACAAACCCTACCAAATAGTGCTGGAGTAACTAAGCAGGTTAGGCAGCATTTCTGGAGGACATAAATAAGCAACAATTCAGGTCAGAACCCATCTTGAGTTCGAAGTCATGACAAGAAGTTTTTAGATGTAAAAACATGGAAACCGGAAGATGCAGGGATGCCCTGCTGTACAGCTTTGCAAGGAATAGGATGGAGATCTTCTCAGTCGGAAAGGTTTTGTACCTTGCTGAGAGAAGGAATTAGTAACTTCAAGTACCATTAAGAATTATTCATATTTTGTTATAGTTCACTCAAACCATACAAACGCAAGAAAATTATGTTTGACACAACTCCAATTAACTTTCTATGATACTGATGTAAATATTCTATACTTATTCTGCGCTCATTGTTTTTTCAAACATAATTCCTCTCACTTTCTGTCCTGAATTACTAAACATTGTTAAATCTAGCAATTCATTTATGATTCAGTATGTTGAGTAAGTTTGTTTAAATTATGTTACTTCGGTCTTTCCAATAAAGCTGTCACTAAATTAAACCTAAAATTATGGCTCGTTACAAAACAGGTAAGAGTATGAAATATTCTCCAAATAGTTTTTACAGTCACAATTATGTCCATGAGTTTGTATGTATGAGCAAGTGTTCGATCGATTACACTGGAAAAGGAAGCCAGCTTTAAGGAACATTTTGGGGGAAAAAAAATCATTATTTTGAATGGACTGCTGATGAGATGTCACAGGTCCAAGATTGAGAACCCCGCTCCCTCACGACCTATGAGAATCAGACTATCATTGCACAACCCACATCTCCATTAACCTACATAATTTTAAATGAACAAATGTAGAAATCAATGAAGCTATAGCATTCGCTCAATTCACTCAACTATCAGACTGGAAATCTTATATTTCAATTGTTGCTGAGCATGGATCCCACTGCTTTGCTCCAAATGTCAATATACTCAGTCAGTCAGAAACATGGTGCTTGATAGAAATGCCGAGGAAAGATGTGAGCAGCATTGTAGTGACTGATTATGATCTCAAGTACTAGAGGATTTTTTTCAAGACCTTTTATCTGTAAAGAAAAAAATAAATGTGTATTTTATATTTACAAAGAAGCAAATATTGCCTGGAGAAATATTGATGAAATAGTACTTAAATTCTCCACCGGGCAAGCTTGATGCAGCAATCAAAGAATATTTTAAACCAATTTGCTGAAAGCAAACAGGAAAGTATAATGATCAGCCACAGCATAGAGCTCACCATGCAACCATGTATTTTTATTTGTATAGATTTTTAATTATAAATTAGGGTCACAACTTTTAGTGCCCTGTGCTTAAATTGAGTGGAGGCAGGGGGGGGGGGGGGGGGGGGGGGGGGGGTTGCTTTCATGATTTTCATGCATGGCACAAGGATGGAGAGAAAACAATTTTAAAGCCTCCAACGTATTGTAGGCAGCCAGAATGGTTTAAACATCAGTAGAAACAAAAGGATTATAAGTGCTGGTTAATACACAATAGGCCACAAAGTGCTGGAGTAACTCAGCATGTCAGGCAGCATCTCTGGAGAACATGGATAGGTGACGTTTCAGGTCGTGACCCTTCATCTGAAGAGGGCTGTCGACCCAAAACATCACCTGTCCATGTCCTCCAGAGATGCTACCTGACCTGCTGAGTTACTCCAGCACTATATCCTTTTTATAATTTAAATGTTGTTTGATGCATTGAATTTAACTTTTCTACTATTCAATATCATACTTCTGGTAATAATAATGAGTCTCCAGCTTTCCCATAGAGGGAGTAGAGAAAATGTTCACCAGACTGATTGATGGGATGTAAGGACTTTCATATGAAGAAAGACTGGATAGACTTGGCTTGTACTCGCTAGAATTTAGAAGATTGAGGGGGGATCTTATAGAAACTTACAAAATTCTTAAGGGGTTGGACAGGCTAGATGCAGGAAGATTGTTCCCGATGTTGGGGAAGTCCAGAACAAGGGGTCACAGTTTAAGGATAAGGGGGAAATCTTTTAGGACCGAGACGAGAAAAACATTTTTCACACAGAGAGTGGTGAATCTCTGGAATTCTCTGCCACAGATGGTAGTTTAGGCCAGATCATTGGCTATATATAACAGGGAGTTAGATGTGGCCCATGAGGCTAAGGGGATCAGGGGGTATGGAGAGAAGGCAGGTACAGGATACTGAGTTGGATGATCAGCCATGATCATATTGAATGGCGGTGCAGGCTCGAAGGGCCGAATGGCACCTATTTTCTATGTTTCTATGTTTCCAATTTTATGTCTTTATTAACCTGAATTACTATTTCAAGGAATATGTACATTTAAACTCCATCATTCTGTTCCCCCACTCAGCTACATTCTAATCTTCCACTTTATTGACTATTAATTGCTTCTTGTTCTTGCTGTATTTCATTGACAGATTAGAGAGGGATCTCTGCTAGCTGAACCATAATCTCTTGCCCTTTAAACTCCTGGCAAAATGAACAGTGGTCAGTGTTCGCCTTATATTTAAAAAAATCTTACAAATATAAAGTTATTTTTCTAAGCAAATTTCGAATTCAAATTAATTGCCCAATTATCTGCCCATTCTATAAACGTATTAATATCTTCTTGAATATATGTTGAAGCCATCCTCCCCTGTAAAGATCATACACATTTAATGTTAGACACAAACGTAGAAAATGGATATTTGATTTCTAAATTGTTAATTTAAATTGTGTGCCTCTGAAGCCCGAGCAATAATATTTCACCTCACCTTCTATGTTATGTCATTCTGAATATCTACACCATTCTCAGATAATTGTATTGAATTCATTCTGTGATTATATCTTTTCATTCCTATACTCATTACTAACACCTCACTGAAGGCCTTTTGGAATGAATTACATTTGCCATTAAATTAGTTTGAAGAGTTGGCTGCGCAGACTATAAAAATGTGCTATTAACTACAATGAAATAGGGCAATGCAACCACATTTGCTGTTGTTGAGCTCCACCATGGAACTTAACTCATTGATTCTTGCAAACACCTCGAACTGGCAGAGCCAAAATGGATTGCTGTTCACTTTCTGTAATCACGTCCTGGACTGGGCTTGATGCATTCTGAAACAGTTCACCGATTGTGTTTCGCTCAAGTTGACCTCTGTGTTTTTGATTGCACCAACTCGATGAGAAATCACAGTTGGTGTCAGATCCGCAGTGTAGAGGCATTGCTGATTGGTAATGCAGTAAGTGCTGTTAGCTCTTACTTACCATCCATTATGAAATCCTGAAATAACTCCTTTAGGCTCTAAGTTAGTTGTATGAACTATAGCACTGAATATGTGCATTAGTCTAAATTATCTTTCTTCACTGCTCTATCCTCAACGAATCCATTACTGTACAAATGTGATGCTTTGGTAATCCCTATTTGAACTGATGTTGTATATGTTATTTATTTTCTGGACAAGTTGATAAAAAGAAAGGTTGCCCAATATTTCAATAGACTATTTTAATAGGGATTACACTTATTTGCATCAATGCCACAATCAGTGAGACCAGGAAGAATATTAGGTGATGCAACTGAAGAAGTCACCTTCAGAGGTGTGTCTACCTGAACTAGATGAATAATAATACTAATTTTTGTTCTACTATAGTTTGTAAATTTAACTTCATCCAATATATCCTGTTACAAGCATCTTACTCATCCAACCTTCTGTGGAATTCTCTGCCACAAGGTAGTTGAGGCCAGTTCATTGGCTATATTTAAGAGGGAGTTAGATGTGGCCCTTGTGGCTAAAGGGATCAGGGGGTATGGAGAGAAGGCAGGTACAGGATACTGAGTTGGATGATCAGCCATGATCATATTGAATGGCGGTGCAGGCTCGAAGGGCCGAATGGCCTACTCCTGCACCTATTTTCTATGTTTCTATGTAACCCTTTTGTATCGGACAAGCTGGTGAACAAAGCCTCAGTTTTAAAATTCCCAGCCCAAGCGCCTTCGGTAACTTCCACTACAAATGAGTTCACCATTTTGGCCTTTAATCCCTTGATAGTTGGCAACAGTGCCATGTCTTTTAAGCCCATTCTATTTCTCTGGCTTTCTTAACTTTTTAAAACTCATCTTAAAATCAAAATCTTCAACCAATCTCATCCTCCATGATAAATACAGTTTGATGTTCCTCATGTGCATTGTCTTGGAATATTCCCTTGATAACGATGCTTGATAAAGTGATGACATGGTGCCACAGCGGTAGATCTACTATCTTACATCGCCAGAGACCCGGATTCGATCCTGACTACGGGTGCTGTCTGTACGGAGTTTGTACATTCTCCCCATGTCCTGCATGCGTTTTCTCTGAGATCTTTGGTTTTAATAGACAATAGAAATGCAGGAGTAGGCCATTTGGCCCTTCGAGCCAGCACCATTCAATGTGATCATGGTTGATCATCCCCAATCAGTATCCCGTTCCTGCCTTCTCCCCATATCCCCTGACACCGCTATTTTTAAGAGCCCTATCTAGCTCTCTCTTGAAAGCATCCAGAGAACCGGCCTCCACCGCCCTCTGAGGTCTTCCTTCCACACTCCACTGATGTGCTGGTTTCTAGGTTAATTGGCTTGGTAGAAATATAAAAAACTGTCACTAGTATGTGTCCCTGGTGTGTGTAGGATCGCTGGTGGGCGCAGACTTGGTGGGCCGAAGGGCCTGTTTCCGAGCTGTATCTCTAAACTAAACTAAACAAAAACAAATTGCTTTCATTCAAGTTTACTGTCATCAGGCTTTCCAACTCATTCACAAATGTCCATCTTATAAATTATATCTTACATCAAACTTTCAATCAAAAAACCTTTTATAGCCGTGCATGGACATCCGATGCTTGGTTGTTTGTTGCACATAATTGAAAATGAAATCACTGATCGTTTACTGAGCAAATCTGCCAAGCTATTGAACCAGCAGCAGCAGCAGCAAAGTAAGAGGCAGGACTCTTGTAAAGAACCATTGACTGTCCCGCAATGCAATGAGCGTCAATACTCAAGAGTTAAGGGCGTGTCATCGTCATATGTACTGGAATGGAACAATTGAATTGCCCCTGTCCCACTTAGGAAACATGAATGGAAACCTCTGGAGACTTTGCGCCCCACCCAAGATTTCCGTGCGGTTCCCGGAGGTTCCCGGAGGTTTTTGTCAGTCTCCCTACCTGCTTCCACTATCTGCAACCTCCGACAACCACCTGCAACCTCCGGGAACCAAACGGAAACCTTGGGTGGGGCGCAAAGTCTCCAGAGGTTTCCGTTCAGGTTTTCTAAGTGGGACAGGGGCATACTTGCAGCAGCACAACACATTTGTAAACACAATATCATCAGCTGAGTTGAATCACCAGTTGGGCCCTTCAACACTTCACCAGGCTTCACCGTATGTGAAACAGGAGAGCTGTAATGATATCTTGTACAAAATCAAAGAAGCCAATGGCAGATTCCTGGAGCTATCTCAGTTTCATTTTGAGATTATTATTTCAGTCACCCTCGTTTGAAGAAGATGATAAAGGTTAGAGGCACAAGGAACTGCAGATGCCGGTTTACAAAAATAGTGGCAAAGTGCTGGAGCAACTCAGCTGGTCGGGCAGCATCTTGAGAGAACATGGACAAGATCGGGTCAGAAGAAAAGTCCCAAAACAAAACGTCACCTATCCATGTATTCCAGAGTTGCTGCCTGACCCGTTGAAGTACTCCAACACCTTATCAGGATGTCAATGATTTATGCGGAGAAGGCAGGACAATGGGGTAGAGAGGGAAAGATAGATCAGGCTGAATGGCTTACTTCTGCTCCTGTGACGTATAAACTTAAGAACTTATAAAGGTTCGTTTGGATTAGTTTCGAGACATCTGAATTTCCCCTGAATAAGGGGATTAATAAAGTCTAATCTATCTATCTATCTATCTAGAGATAATTTCATGATGTGACCGTTTGGCCCACCGAGTTCACGGCAAACATCGATCACCCACTCACATGTTATCCCAGTCTCACATCCACTCCATACCCACTTAGGCCAATTATTGAAACATAGAAACATAGAAAATAGGTGCAGGAGGAGGCCATTCGGCCCTTCAAGCCAGCACCGCCATTCATTGTGATCATGGCTGATCTTCCCGTATCAATAACCCGTGCCTGCCTTCTCCCCATATCCCTTGACTCCGCTAGCCCCTAGAGCTCTATATAACTCTCACTTAAATCCATCCAGTGACTTGGCCTCCACTGCCCTCAGTGGCAGGGAATTTCATAAATTCACAACTCTCTGTGTGAAAAGGTTTTTTCTCACCTCAGTCTTAAATGACCTCCCCTTTATTCTAAGACTGTGGCCCCTGGTTCTGGATTCGCCCAACTATTATCGTGCAAACCCACGTGTCTTTGGGATGTGGGAGGAAACCAGGGCGCCTGGAGGAACCCCACAGGGTCACAGGCAAAACATGCAAACTTCACAAAGCCAATGAGTTCAGGATTGAACTCAGGCCTCTGACGCAACGAGGCAGAGGCTCTACCATCTGTACCTCTGTGCTATCATTTGAAAGTTGAATTCTGACTAGACTATACCTTCGGGCACAGGGTAACAACACCTTTAGGTGAGACTGGAGAGCATCAGAAGATTATCACCATGAACACTCCTGTCAGTGAGTTCAAAAGAGAAAAGTAGCAGTGGAAGAGGAATGAATATAGATAGCAAAAGGCTGACATTTCAGTGGAGACAGATGGGGCAGGGTAGGTGTAAGGCATATCAGCCTGTAGGTAAACCAGTACAAAGGTAAAAGGTGAGAGAAAACTTGATATATTCATGTGTCTCGGGGGGAAGGACCAGATGAAAAAGCAATAAACCAGTGGTCAAAGAGGGAAGGGCAAGTAAAAGGCTAATCTATTAAAGGATTTAGAAGATAATAGGATTTAATTTACCTGCTGAATAGGTATGATTCAAAAATAAAATACATCAATAAACATTCAAAGCCAATGTTGCTACAAGGCAAAGATGAACACAAAGTGCTGGAGTAACTCAGCGGATCAATAGACAATAGACAATAGGTGCAGTAGGCCATTCGGCCCTTCGAGCCAGCACCGCCATTCAATGTGATCATGGCTGATGATCCCCAATCAGTACCCCGTTCCTGCCTTCTCCCCATATCCCCTGACTCCACTATTTTTAAGAGCCCTATCTAGCTCTCTCTTGAAAGTATCCAGAGAACCTGCCTCCACCGCCCTCTGAGGCAGAGAATTCCACAGACTCACCACTCTCTGTGAGAAAAAGTGTTTCCTCGTCTCCGTTCTAAATAGCTTACTCCTTATTCTTAAACTGTGGCCCTTGGTTCTGGACTCCCCCAACATCGGGAACATGTTTCCTACCTCTAACGTGTCCAAGACCTTAACAATCTTCAGCAGTCAGTCAGCATCTCTGGAGAACATGAATAGGTGATGTTTCAGGTCTCGTCCTGACCTCAAATGTCACCTATCCATGTTCTCCAAAGCTGCTGTTTGACCCGCTGAGTTACTCCAGCATTCTGTGACTATATTTTCTGCCACACTCCAAAGATGTACAGGTATGTGGGTTAATTTGGCTTTGGTCAAAATTTGTAAATTGTCTTAGAGTGTAGGAGTACTGGGATCTGTGCCGACCAGCGATCCCCGCACACACACACACTGGGGATGATTTACAATTATACCAAGCCAATTAACTTACAAACCTGTACGCCTTTGGAGTGTTGGAGGACACCAGGGATACCAAGGAAAATTCCACTCAGGTCACGAGGAGAACGTACAAACTCCACACAGACAGTACCCGTAGTCAGGACTGAACCCGCATCTCTGGCGCTGTCAGGCAGCAACTCTACCGCTGCGCCACCATGCCGTCCTGGAAAATAGGAATAGGTGACATTTTGAATCGAGACCCTTCTTCAGACTGAGAGTCAGGGGAAAGGGAAATGAGAGATATAAAGAGTGATACAAGAAGAGAATTTACTGAAAATGTGCCGCAAATAGCGTAGCTTAAAAGTGTGTTTTGTCGGAGGCTGCCTGACCAGGCAAGAGCTCCCTGTTTTTATTTTTAGTTCAGATTCCCAGCATCTGCACTTTTTTTTAGATTTTTATCTTCTGGTACTCTGACACTCTTGCTGAGTCAGGCATTCCAGGAAATAATTTGCTGCTGCTTTGACAATTATATATTGCCACAATAACAATGTTATGATTGGGATATATGTGCAAAAGTGTTGTTAAGCAGATGTTCACATCCCTCTAAAAATGTCACCTAGAGCTGAAAGATAAGCATCAACTAATTGATGATCCACTTAGGACCAGTGGAAGGCCAATAAATCAATTATTTAAACCATGATCCAATTAAATTCAATTGAATAATTGAAACTGCAATTAACCACGGATCAACAGAGAGCTTTCTGACATCTGCCCGTCTCTTCCTTTTGACTTGAATAGTTTCAATGTGATCTGCAGGAATGATCAAGGCTGATGGATAATTTGGGGTGAAAGTAAGAGTGATGTGGAATAGGCTGAATTGTTTGTAAGTTTCTCACATACAGATGAAATAGTATACAAGAAAGGAACAATGCTTGTTCATTATCAAAACATCATCTTAGTTTCATGATGATTAAGATTGCAGAATATTTTGTAAATTAATTGCCCCAAAAGATAAATAGCACAACATTGTTGAAACACCCACCCACACACACACACCCACACTCCTCCTCCTCCTTTCCAAGCCAGACTGATTCCTGGGATGTCAGGACTTTCATATGAAGAAAGACTGGATAGACTCGGCTTGTACTCGCTAGAATTTAGAAGATTGAGGGGGTATCTTATAGAAACTTACAAAATTCTTAAGGGGTTGGACAGGTTAGATGCAGGAAGATTGTTCCCGATGTTGGGGAAGTCCAGAACAAGGGCTCACAGTTTAAGGATAAGGGGGAAATCTTTTAGGACCGAGACGAGGAAAACTTTTTTCACACAGAGTGGTGAATCTCTGGAATTCTCTGCCGCAGAAGGTTGTTGAGGCCAGTTCATTGGCTATATTTAAGAGGGAGTTAGTTGTGGCCCTTGTGGCTAAAGGGATCAGGGGGTATGGAGAGAAGGCAGGTACAGGATACTGAGTTGTATGATCAGCCATGATCATATTGAATGGCGGTGCAGGCTCGAAGGGCTGAATGGCTTACTCCTGCACCTATTTTCTATGTTTCTATGTTTCTATGTTTCAAGTGGTGCAGCCAGTGATGCAGATGTATCATTTTTAATCATCTCTCCTTTTCCCCTTTTCTATTTTTATTTCTGTTGCTTTCCTCGTGAACTAATCAGTGGAATTGGAATGATCCACTGTTCCACTCAGCATATGCCAGGAAGTCATTGGAATGTCAGGGATCCACTGCAGCTGGCATGATGGTGCAATGGTTATGTTACCAGCACGGAAATACAGCGACCTGAATTCATATCCCACTCAGGCACTCAAAATTTGTTCCAGAATTTGCAAAGATTAGTTATTGGTACCGGTGACTACTGGACCTCATCTGTAAAACTGTGCCCTTCAAGGGAGGAAATCTGCCTGTAAGTCCAGACCTGTTGAGTATGAGATGCATCAGCATGCAGCTGAATTCAGGATGGATGAAAAATGCTGGTCAAATGATAACCAAATGCAAATAAAAAATTGCAGCAGTTAGTAGAGCCACTGCACAGTTCCGATGACCCGGGTTTAATTCTGACCGAGTATATTGCCTATGCGAAATTTGAAGGTTTTCCCCGGCTGCTCCAGTCTCCTATGTAAGGAAGAACAGGATGCAGGAAAAATAAATGGGAGAATTAGAAAGATGGGAATGGAAGCATAGATCCAAATGCCTGAATGGTCTCATTTCATTTTTGTTGGGAAATTGGGGAAATCACATAAAGGGCCTGTCCCACGAGCATGCGACTGCATGCGGCAAGCGCGACCTACCGTGATCGCTTGAGCCATACGGCCTCGCGGGGCCGGTCCCACTTCAATCGGCGGAGCCGTATGGAGTTGCGCGGGGCTCTGGATAACTGACAGTGTACAAAAATTCCGCGCAGCAATGGCCTGCCAGCCTGCAGCAGCATTGAGGCCATACGCACCGCCTCGACGGGCATAGGCAGCGCCTTGACGTCGTACGCAGCATCTTGACGCCGAACGTCATGCGCAAACTTCCCGCGGACTTCGCCCGAACTTCATGTCACTCACGCAACCTCCGCGTGGCCCCCGCTTCTGGTTTGGTTGCGCTCGCCGTGTGCTGGTGGGACCGGCCCTGTATTGGGATCACTCGACCTCCGCGTGACCCCCGCGCGGCCCCCGCTTCTGGTTTGGTCGCGCTTGCCGACAGGCCCTTTAGTTAAGCCACACTTTGGAGTACTTTGTGCGTTTCTGGTTGACCCATTACAAGAAGTATGTGGATGGCGGCGCGGCCTCCAACAGGAAGAAGCCGGAGACTCAGGTGCCGGCTCACCGTTGCCGTCGCGGAGCTGGCCGGGTCCGGAGCGGGTGGAGCGGTGGAGGAGCGCTGCTGCTGCTGATGCTGTTGCTGCTGCTGCTGCTGCTGCTGCTGCTGCTACCGGAGAGTCGGAGGCTCCAACGGCAGGTCTGTGGACGGCGGCGCCAGGAGCCCGCGGCTCCCTGGAGAGAGACCGCTTTTCGGGGCTCTGCAACGGCGACTTCTCCCGCCCGAGTTGCGGGGTCGAAGAGCTCCTGGAGCGGGGCCTACATCACTGCCCCGCGCGGCTGGAATGGCCGCGGGACTCTGCGAGCGCACACCGGGGTCTCTAACACCAAGACCCGGTGTGCAACCTCGCACCACCCGGCGTGGCTTCAATGGCCGCGGGACAATCGCCATCGCCAGCCGGGGGCTATGACTTTGACTCTGACATCGGGGGGGAGAGAGTGCAGTGGAGAGATAAGTTTATTTGGCCTTCCATCACAGCTATGTGATGGATGTTTATGTTAAATGTAATTATGTTGTGTCTGGGGTCTATTTGTGTGTAATGTATGGCTGCAGAAACGGCATTTCGTTTGGACCTCCGGGTCCAAATGACAATTAAATTGACTCTTGACGCTTGACTCTCTTGGATGCTTTGGAGAGAGTATAAGAGATGTAGTCTGGATTAGAGGGTATTAGCTACAAGGGGTGGGAGATTGCAACCTTCACTTGGTCCACCCTGTTTCGACGAATGCAATCAACCTGGCGTGCATTGTTAGGCGCTCCACCCCCTGGTGAATGCTATGTACTTACCTTTCTCTGTTTCTCTCCCGCGTACAGGCCTCGTGGCTGTGAGTCTGGAATCAAGGGGTTAAAGGCTCCTGTACCCGATTGGCCAAGCTGCGTCAGGTGACTGGTGACTCATCTGAAGCTTAAATACCAGAGTTCCCAGGATTCTCTCTTCTTTGTAGACCCTGACTGATGAGCAGCCTGCTGGTGTGAGCTGAGGAAGGTCTGGCCACATGGCATAGAACTTTGTGTACTTTCACCATTACTTGTTAACAGATATTGAACTGGGACGGATAAGGGCTGCCTTAGTGTTTTCGTGTATTATGTTTCAGGGTTATATCTCTTTAGGCAGGTTTTAGAGTCTCCGGTTCGACGGCCCATTACGTGGCTGGCTGGAGCACTGTTTAATTGTTTGTTAGTCCATCCCTATCCCTGACTGGGTGTTTGAATCCAGTTTGGGTTTTGTGTTCCATTGAATAATTAAAACTATTTTTTGAACTTGAACCTGGTTTTTGACTATGTTACGCGGCTCTGAAGCACCTGCATTCGGGAGTCGTAACGTGCACAAACAGAAGATCAAACAGAACAAGTTGTCTTACAACTTTAGGCTGTGCACGTCATGGGCAAGAAGAAGAAGCTACAAGGAGAGCTTGGATATACGTAGATTATTTTCTCTGGAGCACCAGAGGCTAAGGGGAGACCTGAAGGAACATTATTAAATTATGAGAAGCATAGATAGGGTAGACTTTTTTCCCCAATGTGGAAATATAAAATACTAGAGAGCATAGCTTTAAGATGAGAAGACCAAAGTATAAAGAAGATGTGTGTGTGAAACACACTGCTGGGGAGGTGATGATGGAAGCAGATACGATAGTGGCATTTAAGAGGGTTTTAAATAGGCACATGAATATGCAGGAAATGAAGGGATATGGATTATGTGCAGACAGAAGGGATTAGTTTAATTTGGCATCATGTTCAGCACGACATTGTGGGCTGAAGTGTCTGTTCCTGTGTTTAAAGTTCTATGTTATTACAGAAGTCATCAAAATATTCCCTGTAACTAATCTATCACCTCCCTTGGCCATAGAGGGGACTTCAATGTTCTGGTAATTTAGATGTCTTATCTTTTATTAAAGTTAATTATTTTTTAGTATTTGATCATTTAATTTTTTGAGTAACTAATATTTTGACTTACATTTTTGACCTGATGAAATCTTTATCTAAATCTTTAGCATTATTACTAAATTAGTCATTGTTAGTAGTAATTTGTGGGATCCTGCTGTGCAACATAGAGCTGTAGAGCCACACGGTACAAAACAGGCCCTTCAGCCCAACTTGTCCATGCTAACCAAAATGTGCCATCTAAGCTAGACCCATTTGCCCCATATCCCTCCTGTATATCCAGTTACAGCCTTATTTGAGGGTATGCGTGGCTGTGCAGACTGAGTAAATCAATTGTTGTAAGTATTGGTCATCTAACTGGTGCGGAAAACCCTAAAAAGTGTGTTAAGATGGTAAATTGATTCCATTCTAAACCTGGATATAAAAAGATTGTAAAGTATCCCAATTAATGGAGTGTTCTGTTGATTCAATAAATACACTTAATCCTCCTGTTTACCACCTACCTTTGATGATTCCTAATTGGAGATTTTGCTATCAAAGAGAATTGGTCTTTCCTTTTAACCCAGTTTGTGTTTTGCAATATATATATATATTTTTAAATGAGGTTCTTCTATTCCAACAGAAACAATATACACACATGCAAATTAGCATTATACTTAATTTTTCAGCTCTGCTAAAATCCTTATAAATCACCTTTGGAGCATCCCAGGTGCCATCACATTCTTCCTGTAATGTGATGACAGGCATTGTTTACAGAACTCTAGTTGTGAACTAATTATACATGTTTCAGCTCTTGTATTCCAAAACACAGCAAATAAAAGTAAGTATCGCAGAGACTTTCTTAACCAGTTTATCAACCTAGTCTAGACACAAAATACTGGGGCAGGCATTAAGTAAGTAAGTAAGTTTATTGGCCAAGTATTCACATACAAGCAATTTGCCTTGGTGCTCCACCCGCAGGTAACAACATGACATACAGTGACAGTTACGAATGACTCAGAAAACACTAAACGTTAATAATATTAAAACATTAATGATAAAACACCATTGATCAAGCATGTGAACTAACAAAATACCAGATCAAAGGGAGGCTACATATTTTTGGCTGTTGAGTAGAGCAACTACTCGTGGATAAAAACTGTTTTTATGTCTGGCTGTGGCAGCTTTGACATTCTCTAGGGAAAAGGAATTGGTGACGTTTTGGGTCGAGTCCCTTCTTCAGAATGATAGGATAGGTTGGCTCCTTTGTACTTCTCAATGCTTACTTTGGTTTAGATTAGAGATACAGCATTGAAACAGGCCCTTCGGCCCATTAATCCACACTGACCAACAATCACCCGTTCACACTTGACTCTGTTATCTCACTTTCTCATCCACTTCCCACACACTAGGGACAATTTACAGAGGCCAATTAACCCACAAACCCGCTCATCTTTGAGATCTGGGAAGAAACTGGAACACCCAGATGAAACCCACATGGTCACAGGGAGGGTGTAAGCCACTCAGACAATACCAGGGATCAGGATCAAACTCGTGTCCCAAGTGCTGTGAGGCAGCAGCTATACCAGCTGCACTAACTTTGCCGTCCATTTCCACAATTTATTGTTCACTCATTTAGTTCTCTCTGGGTTGATTCCCATGTGCCACCAATTTGTATTACTGATAACTTCAGTCTTTTGTACCACCTACTCCATTATAGCATTGTCAAATTTTGGAACTTGTTTTCTCCCAGTCATCACTGTGAGACCATGACTGATGGTATCCTTCAACAAAAGTGCATGTGCTAATCAGCAGAGTGGGTTTGTGCTGGACAGAAGATCTGATTGCAGTGAGCTCTAAATACAGAACAAACAGGAAAGGGGCAACACAAAGAGCTGGAGTAACACAGTGGGTCGGACAACATCTCTGGAGAAAATGAATAGGTGACGTTTCACATCGAGACCCTTCTTCAGACTGAGTTACTCCTGCTCTTTATGTTTTTCTTTGCTTTAAACCAGTATCTGCAGTTCCTTCCACAGAGAGTGGCGAGTCTGTTGAATTCTCTGCCTCAGAGGGCGGTGGAGGCAGGTTCTCTGGATGCTTTCAAGAGAGAGCTAGATAGGGCTCTTAAAAAAAGCAGTGTCAGGGGATATGGGTAGAAGGCAGGAACGGGGTACTGATTGGGGATGATCAACCATGATCACATTGAATGGCGGTGCTGGCTCGAAGGGGTGAATGGCCTACTCCTGCACCTATTGTCTATTGTCTAATAAACAGGAAGGGGTGGTGGGTATATGGAACAAGCTGCCAGAGGAGGTAGTTTCTTGGTTTCTTGGTTTCTTGGTCCTCCAAAATATTCCAAATGGAATTTAAACTGGAGGTGGTGAAGGGAGGGCTTAAACCATAAAGGGCTATTAGGAAGAAAGAGCTACTTTAAATTTAGTTGCATCTGGTTGGGTAACTATAGTTGGGTGGAGATTATTCCATGCTTTAATTGTGCGGGGGAAGAACAAATTGCTGTACACATCTGTCTTTGTAGCTGGGATCACAAATTGGATCGAATGCCCTCGTCTGCTCCTAATTGGTTTGGGTTTGGTGTAGGTCTTGTAATCTATGTCGAGCTGACCATTTAACATTTTGTAAAAACAGGTCAAACGGTGAGCTTCACGTCTGTCCACCCCAGAGAATTCAGAAGTTTGGTGACACACGCTTCTCTCTCATAGGTGTTAGTAACAAAATAAGCTGCCTGTCTTTGGAAAAGTTCGATGGAAGAAATGTTTCTATTTGTGTATGGGTCCCATGCTGCAACTGCGTAGTTGAGGCAGATAGAAACAGATACAACATTTGTAAGACATTTGGACAGGTTCAAGTTCAAGTTCAAGTGAGTTTATTGTCATGTGTCATAGAAACATAGAACATAGAAATTAGGTGCAGGAGTAGGCCATTCGGCCCTTCGAGCCTGCACCGCCATTCAATATGATCATGGCTGATCATCCAACTCAGTATCCCGATTATGTCCTGTATAGGACAATGAAATTCTTGCTTTGCTTAACACACAGAACATAGTAGGCATTTACTACAAAACAAATCAGTGTGTCCATATACCACAATATAAACATATACATCGATAGGAAAGATTCAGAGGGATATGTGCACACAAAAAGGGTGCTATATATATCCAAACAGCTGCCAGAGGAATTGGATGAGGAATGTACAATAACTACATTTAAAGTACATTTGGAAGGATCATGGATAGAAAACATTCAGAGCAATATAACCCAGATGCAGGCAAATAAAACAAGCTTAGATGGGGCATCTTGGCCAAAGTGGATGAATTTGACCAATGTACCTGCTTCTGTGTTGTTTGACTCCAAGACTACCAATGAACTGATAACTGGAGTGATGAGGCCCGACTGAAAGATTCAGAAAATATTGTGATCCGTTGCATTATTGAAAGACAGTCTTCATCTCGTAATGAACAGCACAACTTTGGCTGAAGTAGGAAATTATTTATGGACGATTCATTTGGTGAGGGTAATGACCAAGGAAATGTAGGGTCAAGATATATATTCACTGCAAGAGACAAGAATATCCTGACATGGAACCCAAGCAATAATGAATATTGGGGATATTGACAACAAAAACTCCAGAAACCCACAGTCAACAAGGAAGGAGAATAACTTTTGATAGAAGCAGCAGTATGAATCCCTCCAGTACCAAGCTTGACCTGTTTGGAAACAAACAGATAAAGCATAGCCTTTATCACGATCAGTGTGACAGTATTTCAGTGACCGACAAGATAATAAACAGAATTTGCATTAACCACGTATATGAAGTATATTCTTTATTCTGTTTGATCTGAAAATTGGGTTTTACCATCTACATTTACCAATCATCATTTACTCTATCTCATAGTTCAAATTCACTTCCTGCTCCTGCCAAAATCTTCCTCAGTTCAGTTTAGTTTATTGTCAAGTGTAACGAGGTATAGTGAAAAGCTTTTGTTGCTCCTTTTCTTCACTTTAAGCAATAAAGACTATGAATTAGGTCATATAATCATAGAAAATAGGTGCAGGTGGAGGCCATTTGGCCCTTTAAGCAAGCACAGCCATTCCATATGATCATGGCTGATCATCAAAAATCAGTACCCCCTTCCTGGTTTTTCCCCATATCTCTTGATTCCTTTAGCCCTAAGAGCTAAATCTAAAGGGCCTGTCCCACCAGCATGTGATTGCATGCGTCTAGTGTGACCAAACGTGGTGGCTTGAGGCGCACGGCCTCACGGGGCCGGTCCGAATTTGAACCGCGGAGTTGTGCGGGGCTGGTCCCGACATCATACTCACCAATCAGCTGGGCAAGAGGCGGGCCGACAGAATTTGGACGTCGCACGGCATCGGGCGGTGACTTCATCACGGAACGGCACGCCGGGCGGTGACGTCATCGCGCAAAGCCACGCGCTAGGCGTATACCGTCAAGGTGCTGTGTACGGTGACAAAACACTGCGTACGCCCATCGCTGCGTAGGGCCTCAATGCGGCTGCGGGCCGAAAGGCCATTGTCGCGCGAGATTTTCGGACAGTGCAAAATTTTTGGAGCCCCGCGCGATGTCGGGACTAGCCCCGCACAACTCCATACGCCTCCGCCGATCGAAGTGGGACCGGCCCTGCGAGGCCGTATGGCTCAAGCGACCACGTTTGGTCGCGCCAGACTCATGCTATCGCATGCTGGTGGGACAGGCCCTTAACTCTCTGGAAAACATCATGATTCTGGCCCCTGTACTGAAGCATGGGGCTAATCGATGGTGAACAAAAGCAGGGGCATGAATCATTTAGGGTTACTGAATTTATCACCCAAGTTGGTTTATTTTCTCATGAATGTAACTAACTGCGCATCTCGAAAAGGAGGATTGAGACACAGCATAGTTAAGTATTTAATTTCACTGGGGTTACCTCTGTTTTTCTTAAATCTGCAGATCCTGAGCATTCATCTGAAAACTGGAGGTGTAATTTTGCATCTTCTCTGCTCTGATGAAGACGTGAGAAAAAAAACAACATATTTTCCATCATCCATTATTGCCCGGAGGATGATTTCTCCAGGGATGGATTTAACTATGCCGAATTCAACGCTGCTTGCAGAGAAATCAATTGCCCGGCTTTTTCATAATAACTGGGAATTCAAGAGGGAGCCAAATTGTTACTGAACCATAGCTCAACCATCAAAAACATCTTCTAGCCAAACCTGTGTTGTTTTTAAACCTCACTTAATTTTCACAATTTGCATCTTGTTAAAAAGAGCCCAAAATGTCAATGAAAAAAGCAATGACAAAATAAAATGTGTGGAACAACTTGTGGCCACAAAATAGGACAGTATAGCCTCCAATATCACATCCCCCCCCCCCCCCCCCATTTCTCTCTTTAAAGCTGGAAGTCATGCAAGTTCATAAGTTCATATGTTATAGGAGCTCAATTAGGCCATTCAGCCAATCAAGTCTATGCCACCATTCAATCATGGCTGACCTATCTTTCCCTCTCAACCCTGTTCTCTTGCCTTCACCCCATAGCCCCAGACACCTATACCAATTAAGAATCTGACAATCTCCACCTTAAAAATATCCACTGACTTGGCCTCCGCAGCCTTCAGTGGCAATGAATTCCATTCTGCGGCAATGAGATTTCTTCTGTGGCAAAGAGATTTACCATAGGATGAGGACTGATCATCTTTGTGTGGTTTTTTTCTTCATTAACCCCTCATCAACTTTGACAACGGGTGCTTCAAGATGGAAGATTACCCAAACGAGTCCAGTTGTGTTTGCCTTTCTAGAATCTAATTGGCATAAAAGTCAATAAATGTACCCTGGTCTAACACTCCAGTGTGTCATATGGGTACTATGTCACAACGCAAAGCACACTGTACATTGCAGGAACAGCAGATAATCTATCATAGCTTCTTCTTACGTATAACATGCCGCACATAATAAAAAATATCAGACTACATTACATTATCTACTTCATTACACACCATGTTATGTATAACACCATGTGTTACATAAGGATTCACTTACTATATGTTACTGAGAATTTCACTGGGTTTACCTCCAATTATCAATCTTTATAAAAATGAAACCTAAATAACAAAAGCATTCACTTCTAATAAGATTATACGAGAATTGATCACTATTAATTTTGGATGGTAATAATAACCCTACATAGTTTGATTCACATATTCACATATTTGTCTTACTGTTTGTAATGTTCTCAGTTTCAAGCCTTTGATAGTGGCATTTAGCAAGACTCGGAAAACACAGGGATCATGTAATGTTTATGCAACAAATGCCTGAGAGTAATCATTCCTGACAAGGCTTTGTGTTATCAGCACCTCCATGACATTCCATGGCATTATCATCACCTATTTTCCAATCTGCAATATTCTGAGGAACCATAGGTTTCGACATGAAAAGTTATCCATTCCTTCTCTCTAGAGATGCTGCCTGTCCCGTCGAGTTACTCCAGCATTTCGTGTCTACCTTCGGTGTAAACCAGCATTTCGTTCCTTCCTACACATCATTAAATACAACTGTACCAGCACATATTTGGCATTGCTGAAACAACAGGTCACAGAATTGATATTCTGCAGCGTTTGACAACCTTCCTGACTTCCAAAAACTCATTCCACCAACTACAATTTTATGTCAAATGCTATTAAATACTCTCCACTTGAATGGATACAACTCCGATAACATTCAATAAATTCAACATCACCACAAAAAAAAGCACAATCTCTTTCACTGCCACTCCAGGGAAGCCTACTCCTTTGACATCAGAGAACCATGTTTACTTTTCCAAGCCTCTACAGGATACATTGCAACTATTGGCCAAAGCTTCTTCAAAAGCATCACTCACCAAACTGCAACTTCCAACATCAAGAAGATGCAGGGTGCAAGTTTGTACAGGACAACAGTCATCCATCTCCATGCTCCCCTCTATTCTCTGCAACATCCTGCCACGAACACATGTCAGCCATTCCTTCATTATCACTGGGGCAGAAATCCATGATCAAACGATTTTCTGGGAGTAACTTCAATAACTTTAGCGGAGGCACCATGGCGCAGTGGTAATGTTGCTGCTATACAGCGCCTGAGACACGGGTTTGATCCTGACTACGGATGCTGACTGTACAGTTTGTACGTTCTCCCCATGAGTTTTCTCTGGGATCTCCGGTTTCCTCCCCTACTCTCAAAGATGTACAAGTTTGTAGGTTCATTGGCTTGGTATAATTGTAAATTGTCCCTTGTGTGTAGGATAATGGACTTGGTGAGCCTGTTTCCACGCTGTATCTCTAAACTAAACTATATTAAACCCAGACTTCTGGCTTTCAACAACACATCTGTAAAACATAGAAACATAGAAACATAGAAATTAGGTGCAGGAGTAGGCCATTCGGTCCTTCGAGCCTGCACCGTCATTCAATATGATCATGGCTGATCATCCAACTCGGTATCCTGTACTTGCCTTCTCTCCATACCCCCTGATCCCTTTAGCCACAAGGGCCACATCTAACTCCCTCTTAAATATAGCCAATGAACAGGCCTCAACTACATTCTGTGGCAGAGAATTCCACAGATTCACCACTCTCTGTGTAAAAAATGTCTTTCTCATCTCAGTCCTAAAACATTTCCCCTTTATCCTTAAACTCTGACCCCTTGTTCTGGACTTCCCCAACATCAGGAACAATCTTCCTGCATCTAGCCTGTCCAAACCCTTAAGAATTTTGTAAGTTTCTATAAGATCCCCCCTCAATCTTCTAAATTCTAGCGAGTACTTGTAATTCTTGTAATTTTATTTATTTAGGGGACAGTGCATATTAATAAACATTTACATGTAATACGCAAGATTGTAGCCAGTAGCTAATTTCCATCTTTAGTCCCTCTGGTAAACAAGGTAAACACATCACACAATCAATCAATAAGAGAAGAGACAAAACAAAAATCAAACCGGTTTAGCCAATTGTCAGTACAAACCGAGTCTATCCAGTCTTTCTTCATATGAAAGTCCTGATATCCCAGGAATCAGTCTGGTGAACCTTCTCTGTACTCCCTCTATGGCAAGAATGTCCTTCCTCAGATTAGGAGACCAAAATTGTACCCAATACTCCAGCTGTGGTCTCACCAAGACCCTGTACAAATGCAGTAGAACCTCCCTGCTCCTATACTCAAATCCTTTTGCTATGAATGCTAACATACCATTCACTTTCTTCACTGCTTGCTGCACCTGCATGCCTACTTTCAATGACTGGTGTACCATGACACCTGCGTCCCAACCCAAAACATTGCCTATCCATTCTTTCCACAGATGCTGCCTGACCCACTGAGAGATTAATCCACCATCTGACCGACCCAGCATTTTGTGTTCCAGTCAAGATTCCAGCATCTGCAATTCCATGTGTCTTCAGTGTGTTACAAAGACTTCCATGAATATCCTCATATGGGCAACAAAGGAAAAGTAAATATATAGCTAGTTTTGTCAGTAATATCCTTGTGTTGAAAATAAAGTTAAAATGAGAATACTTCTAGTGGGACAGAAAACTCAAGACGTTTCTGTAATGGTGACTTTTCAAGAATACTGTTCACCCAGTTAAAATGTGTCATTTTCCAGTTACACGGGCACATTTCCACATCTTTTCATTTTATCACTTACGCGTGGGCTTTCGCAACCATCTAGACCTCAACAACACTGATAGGAAGGTGAACCTGTGCATAAGCCAACCATCTGTCAATCTTGGAGATTAATCTTGGAAAGCATTATTGAATTATACATATTATACTCCTGCATCTGACAAAACACCAAAACATTTACTTTGACATAATGACTGAGTCTAATCGCATCCCTGTCTTGTTTTTTATTTAAATATCCTTTCTCCCTCATTCCAGAACCAGATGCATGGCCATCGGCAGAATTGTCAGCCTTCTGCAGTAAATAACTCTGAGTGAAAACACACACACATGGCAGATGGAAACCCTATGGCAAATGGACCGTATTGTTGAAATGAGATTAAAAAATAGCACTGATAGAATTTTTGGCAAAAAGCTCAATAGCGCAAGAAATGTCAACAGATGACAGCAAAATTATTTTGTCCTTTTGAAGAAATTGAAGACAACTGATGTAGAAGAATGTCCCCAAAAAGCAAGCAATGAAGGTTAGTTTATTTTGGTACTGTCTGTAATACGATAACAAATTAGCAAGCTGGTTCAAAGAGCTTGTAAGCTAATAGGGATCATTAAGGACATTCAGTCTCATAGTAAAATGAGACACTTTCTCCTCTCTAGGTCTGACATTAAAATGTGAAACAGCAAACCTCCCTGTCTGCACCCTTCTGTCTGCCATGAGATAAACAAACCATGCTCAGTTGCATTCCTGAATATCCTTTCAGGCTAAGCAGTGTAGCCACTCTCCTTTAGGTTTGTTTTTACTGAAAATATAAAAGCATATTTAGATTTCTGCACAAAAAGCTTTTTTTATTATTTATCTGCTAGTTTTGCAAAGATCACCCTCGGGACCAATGTTAGATCTTCCGCGGTGACTAATCTAATTATGGTAATTAACTCAAAGGTGTGCTTTTATTTTGTCCTATGTTCATTTATCACACCTTCAGTTCATGCCAAAACAAACACTTTCATTCTAAAATTGCAATTTAAATAAAAACCTAATGTTGCCTCAATATCTTTGCTAATTAAGAGATCAGCCGTCTCAGGTCTGTGCCGCGGTGGGTCCCTGCTGCTATCATTTCTTGCCCGGCAGTCTGAAAACAAGGTGTCAGTACAGAATAAAAAATGCCTTTCATTTCATTCTAGTGTAGCTGAAATACAGCTTGATGGACATACAAGCACTATATATTTGGACAGTAGAAAAGCATTACGATATCAAGTTGAATGATGATTAACTAAAACCAAAAGAGCTTTCCCCTGATTACTCTTCTGCCTTCCCAATTTTGTTCCTGAAATCATAACCCCAAAATTGTCCCATCCTCTTGGGATGATGATATTCCACCTAAATGATGCGCCTGAGCACATTTTAGGAATTGTGCATCTTCTGTCTGTTTGGAATAGAGTTAGTGCACATGGTTATCACTGGTTAGTATGCAGTCAATGGACTAAAAGGCCTGTTTCCACGCTGTATCTAAAGAGATAAAATTAGTACGGGTGTCAGAGGTTATGGGGAGAAGGCAGGAGAATGGGGTTAGGAGGGAGAGATAGATCAGTCATGATTGAATGGTGAAGTAGACTTGATGGGCCAAATAGCCTAATTCTACACCTATCTCTTATGATCTCATGAAAAAGCATAAACAGAGGGCCAACATAATCCCCTAGTTTCATAGTTTGCTCATCTCTGGAATTTTCCTCCACATTTGCTCTCATTTCTCCCTCTTTCATAAAAAGTTTAGAAAGTTCAGCATGACCCCAACTTCTACAGATGTGCCATAGAAAGCATTTTATCAGGATGCTTCACAGAATGATGTGGACACAGCTCCATCTCAGATGGACTCCATCAATAATAATTGCTCGTCTCTAAGCTTCCCCCCAGTCTAGAAACATAGAAACATAGAAATTAGGTGCAGGAGTAGGCCATTCGGCCCTTCGAGCCTCACTGCCATTCAATATGATCACGGTTGATCATCCAACTCAGTATCCCATACCTGCCTTCTCTCCATACCCTCTGATCCCCTTAGCCACAAGGGCCACATCTAACTCCCTCTTAAATATAGCCAATGAACTGGCCTCGACTACCAGAGATTCACCACTCTCTGTGTGAAAAAAGTTCTTCTCATCTCAGTTTTAAAGGATTTCCCCCTTATCCTTAAGCTGTGACCCCTTGTCCTGGACTTCCCCAACATCGGGAGCAATCTTCCTGCATCTAGCCTGTCCAACCCCTTAAGAATTTTGTAAATTTCTATAAGATCCCCTCTCAGTCTCCTAAATTCTAGAGAGTATAAACCAAGTCTATCCAGTCTTTCTTCATAAGAAAGTCCTGACATCCCAGAAATCAGTCTGGTGAACCTTCTCTGTACTCCCTCTATGGCAATAATGTCCTTCCTCAGATTAGGAGACCAAAACTGTACGCAATACTCCAGGTGTGGTCTCACAAAGACCCTGTACAACTGCAGTAGAACCTCCCTGCTCCTATACTCAAATCCTTTTGCAATGAAAGCTAACATACCATTCGCTTTCTTCACTGCCCAGTCTAGTTTCAGTAAAAACACTGAATCAAGCACGAATCAACCAAATTTTATTTTACCAAAAGCGCGTCACAGTTCAACTACTGTACCTATCCCACTACGGGTTCGATCCCCGTATCTGCCTGATCAAGCCCTCTTGGCCTCGCTCAAACAGAGACACTCCAGAAGGTCACGCAGTCCCAAACGCTCTCCCAGAAGATCGACGCTGAGCCTCGTGATCGTGGACTTTTATATGTCCCGGGACCTCGAGGGGCCGGACCACATGGGGGTGGTCTCTCAATAACCCAATATATCGATTAACCCCATACATAACAGGCATTCCCATAACCCAATGATACAACAGTTCAATACATTGTATTCAAAACTGACTTTGTAAGGAAGCCAATTAAGAAACAATTACCCTGATTTACAGAAAACTCAGACAAGGCTCAACACCGCATCCACTTGGCAAAGTCAGACTCTGCAACATTATTTACAGTTATTTCCAATGTGTATGTCTGGTTTGCAGCCATCCAATCCATTCTATGTATTTTGCATCTAATTGACAGGGTTTGCAGATATTCCCATTCTTTGCTTGCAAATTACACCTAAGCTCTAGACACTCTGACATCTTTTCACAGCTTGTCCCAGCTCTGCAGCAACAATTACAAATTGACCAAATCTCCCAGCAACCCTGAAATTCTACCTCATTTTGAAATCCTTGCTGCTCCAATTTAGCCAGGATTAACATCTACGCTTCACGCTGCCTCAGCAAGGTTACCAGCATAATCAAGGACCAGCTTAACACCAGCCATTCTCTCATCTCCCCTCTCCCATCAGGCAAAAGGTACAGAAGTTTGAAAACGCATAACTCCAGATTTAATCAGGCAACTGAGCAGTCCTCTCACCAGCTAGAGTGTAGTCCAAATCTCCAATTTACTGCATTGGAGACCTTTAAACTATCTTAAAATGGACTTTATTGGACCCATGCCATCTATGCACGTAACTGTTCACAGTCTGCACTACCTTGTACGCCACTAACAAGACAGTAAATGTAATAATTGGGCTGGCATGGAGTGAAGGAGGGAGGGTTTAATGCATTGTGTAGACTGATGCGCAGTTAGCTACTGTCCAATTCACTTCTGTCTCATTGAAGACATTGCACATTGTATCTGGAACTGTTGCACTACAATGCTGAGTATTATGGTTCTGCATTCTGTATCTTTCCAATTGCTCTACCTATTGTACTTGAGTTTGGATTTATTCTATTTACATATAATATTAACTGATTTGATTGGATACTGTGTAAAACAAAGCATTTCACTTTACCTCAACACGTGTGACAATAATAAAACTAACCCTAAGCCATTCAATCTAATCAGTTTGCACCAAGAAAATGTTGCATTGAGAATAAAAGTGTTGTCCTTCCTCAGTTATCAGTGTCTTACATTGAAATACTCCTTGTAGGGGAAGGAAAGGGGGGGAGAACAATGGAGGACCTGGCGTGGGGGGACGGCAGTGAGTGAGGGGGAAGAACTTGGGTATGCAAGCAAAGAATTTCACCGTGCCTTGTCGCATGTGACAATAAAGTATTCTATTCCGTATTTTCTCTATTTCCAATTCACCTCCACACCACATGCTCCATGCGTAAAAAACCAAGATGCACAGCATTTATTGGTCAGAAATATTAAATGTTAACCTAGTATGGGTGGGAGAGCTGGTAGATATGCTGTCTCACAGTGTCAGAGACTTAGGTTTGACCCTGACTTCAGGTGCTCTCTACATTAAGTTTACATTCCTTTTAACCATATAACCATATAACAATTACAGCACGGAAACAGGCCATCTCGGCCCTTCTAGTCCATGCTGAACACTTATTATCACCTAGTCCCATCTACCTGCACTCAGACCATAATGCAGATCCATAATACTCAGCATTGTAGTGCAACAGTTCCAGATACAATGTACAATGTCTTCTATGAGACAGAAGTGAATTGGACAGTACCTAACTGCATCGGTCTACACAATGCATTCAATCCAGTCCTTTCCCATCTGGTTTGACTGTATGGTCTAACCAGGACTATTTTCCTCCTGGTGCACCGGTTTCCTCCCACATCCCAATGATGCGCGATTTATATTTAATGGGCCTCTGGAAAATTGCCCCTAATGTGTAGGAAGCGGATGAGAAAGTGGGATAACATAGAACTAGTGAGAACGAGTGAGCGATGGTTGGCATGGACTCAGTAGGCCAAAGGGTCTGTTTCCATGTTGTATCTCGAAATTTAACTAATGACTGCCACAGGCAGGTAATTAGTGAAATGGAATTGCCACAGTTCAATGGCATTTGGCTCCATCTGAGGTTGCAGTCTGCCAATGACAAGACCTACTGCTCCACAAAGTACAGAGCCCGAGCAACACATAAGAAGTTTGACACAAAATGCTGGAGTAACTCAGCGCACAGGCAGCATCTCTGGATAGAACAAATGGGTGACGTATTGGGTCGAGACCCTACTTCAGACATATTTCTTCGAAACACCACCCATTCCTCTCGAGAGATGCTGCTGAGTTACTCTAGCATTTTGTGTCTATTTTCGGTTTAAACCAGCCTCTGCAGTTCCTTCCTACACACATTATTTCATTTTATTTTTATTTTTATTAGAAGCAGTGTACAAAAGTATAAACGATGGCATATGACATAATATATTTATTGTACAGCTTCAATTTTAATTTTAGCTAAGATGAAATAGAAAAAGAGAGACAGAGAGCAAGAAAGAATGACAATGAAAGAGAAAGTGAATGTGTAAGAATAGAACCTCTAAACTACCAAATACGTGTTGTCGAAGAGTGGGTAAGTAAAAGAAATAAGAAAAACGTAAAGAAATAAAAAGACAAAAACAGAAAAAAACAACAAAAATGATGATATACCTGCTTCATTTCTCAGCCCACCCATCACCCAGTCCGTAAGTCGGTTTAATTCCAAAGTTGTGTTGCACCATACTATCCCTGTAATGAATCAATGAATGGAATCCATGTCTTCGAAAATTGCTCTGTTTTTTTCTGCTAAGAATAAGACAAGTCTCATATCTTCAAGATGTAGCGTCTCAGACATGTTTGTAATCCACATTTTAAGAGTAGGGGAAGATGTATTTTTCCAAAATTTAAGTATGAGTTTTTTTGCCGTTATCAGGTCACAATTAAGGAAACGTCTTTGAAATATTGATAGTTCAGGGCAGGCTTCTGCTGTTCCGAACATAATCAGTTCCGTATGAGGCTCCAGTTTTGTTTTTAATGTTTTTGAGAACATTTCCAAAATTCCTTTCCAAAGGTTATGTAGTTTTGTGCAAGAAGCAAAGGAATGTGTTATAGTTGCTTCTTGAAGGAGACATTTGTCACAAATAGGAGATATATTTGAAAAAATCGTATTCGGTTTAGTTTTTGAGTGGTAGAGTCTGTGCAGTGTTTTGAATTGGATAAAAATGGGTCTAACATTAATCGAACAATTATGTATATATAAAATATTTTTTTCCCATCTGTCTTTGGAAATTTGTAGGCCTAATTCTTCTTCCCATTCTCTTCTAATTGTGCCTGACGATGGCATTTCTATATTTAGAAGGGTATTATACAAGTATGATGTTAGATTGTTTGACTGAGTTTCTATTCATACCTTCGTATAATATATCTGGCAACAGAGTTTGGTAATCATGGGTATATGCTTTCAAATAATTTCGAATTTGAAGATATCTAAAATATTGATTACCTTTCAGACTGTATTTTGACTGTAATTTCTGAAATGACAGGAGATTTCCCATCTCGTATAAATCTCCAAGCTTTTTAATTCGTAGTCTTTCCCAATAAGTAAACGTTTTATCTATAATAGATGGCTTAAACGACGGGTTATTAGCTATTGGTGCAAGAAGAGATTTTTTGGGTATGTGTGATAGTTGATACAGCTAGTGTTTGTGGTAATGTCTGTTCTTTAAATACATATGTATAAAGCTTGTGTAAATGTGGGGAATTTACCTCGTGAAATCTTTTATAAAATTTGTTACTGAACCCATCTGGTCCTGGTGTTGTACCGTTCTTCAGTGAATTGATTGTCTCTTCTATTTCTTTAATTGAAATCTGTGCTCCTAATTCCTCTTGTTCCAGCGGGTTAAGTGTTGGAAGTTTACAGTTGTCCAGAAACTTTGTCATTTTTCTGCTTTCTGTTGAAGTTTTGGATGTGTATAAATTTTGATAAGATTGGGCAAATCTTTCATTAATGTCTTTTGGAAGTTTTAACAGTTCACTTTTATCTGATTTAATTTTTAGAATAGTCTGGTCCTTTTCAGCTTTTCTCAGCTGGCTCAGAGCTGCTGCTGAGTTACTCTAGCATTTTGTGTCTATCTTCGGTTTAAACCAGCCTCTGCAGTTCCTTCCTACACACTTCTTAAGAATTTTGATGAACCTTCCCATTCCCCAGGCAAAGCCTGAATCCAAATCATAAGAATGGATTACGAGGAATAAAATCATACCAGGCAATTTGATCACTCAACACCGTCAAATGCTTGCTGGCAGCTCAAGCCTGCTAAAGGAATAACTTATTTTTAATTAAACACGGTCATCTTTAAGTTTATTAGAAGTGTCTGTCAGCCTACCTATGAACCAGGCTTTTATTTTGCATTATTTCTACTGGCTTAGATAATACATATTTTATTAGAGGATATATTTCCTTTTGAAATCTAACCCAGTGAAATTAAAGCATTGATAAAGGAACAGATTGATTGGGTTTGTTTCTGAGTACTCCTGGCAGGCTTAATATAAGACGAAAAGTATTTAATTTCACGCACAATGTTGCTGACATTATTGCAAATACCACAGCCCATGTTGTCAAGATGACACAATAGATTTGGATGCAGGAGCCCCTCAGGCCTTTGCAGAATACCAAACACATGGTCTGAAAATAGGCTTGACAGTACCAGATATTCCAGACCTTCATCTCCCACATGACATCTGGTTGTTTGTTGAGTGATTCCAGCGTTTGGCTTCAAGCAGCATTTTCTAGCAGCTTATTACACAAGTGAAAAGATCCTGATGTCTGACCAATATTTATCCCTTCTAACTCAAAACCTGCACTCACTCGTTCTGTTGCTCTAATGTTGTTCAGTTTGTTTTACGATGCCGTTAAATATATTTTCATAACATTTCTTATATATCTCAAGTTCTGGGCAATACTATCTGGGTTGCCCAGATAGTATTAAGAATTAACCAGGTTGTGTTGTACAGGAAATGGCTGTCATGGGTGAGACCAGTATTTAATGTGCATCCCTCAATCCTAAATCCCTAAAGCAGTGGTGTGAAGCCATGTTTGCTATCTGTTGCAGTCCCTCTGCCTGAGCTACATCACCAGCATCGATGAGTAAGCATTCCAGGATTTGCATCAACTGGTCAGTCGTATGTGTTTTTGCAATAATACTGAGACTTTCTAGATTCATTTAACTGAATAGGAAGGAAAAGCAGATGCTGGTTTACTTTGAAGATAGACACAAAATGCTGGAGTAACTCAGCAGGACCGGCAGCATCTCTGGAGAGAAGGAATGAGTGATGTTTCAGGTCGAGACCCTTCTTCAGACTGAGAGATAGGGGAGAGGGAGTCTAGAGATATGGAGGGTAAGGTGTGAATATACAGATCAAAGCAGATGCCGATAAGGATGTGGAATGGTTTATTGTTAGCCGAATGGAAGGTGACAATCAGTAAAATTAATCAGAAGGACAGTGAAACTAGTCGGAGAGCTAGGATGGGGGAGGGACGGAGAGAGAGAGACAGCATGGGTTACTTGCCATTTTAACAGATATCATCCTGCATATCTCCTAACCTTTCTACACTAAATTTGTTCCTTGTCACATTTGGAGTATCATCCAAAACAAGATACTCAAACACATTCAACAATTTTGGACAGCACAGCAGCATGGCTGGAAGAGCTGCAACTCACTGCACCAGAGATACCACGTTCCATTCAAACCTTGTGTGATGTGCATGCAGAATTAGCATGTTCTCCCTGTGACCGTGTGGGTTTCCTCCAGGTGCTCTGATTTTATGTCACTTCCCAAAAATGTATGGATTGTTCATTCATAGGCCTTTATAAAATGCCCGTAGCATGTAGGGAGTGGGTGAAAAAGTGGGATGAAACTGGGCATAACAGGGTGGCACAGTGGTGCAGCGGTAGAGTTGCTGCCAAGTCCGAGACCCGAGTTTGATCCTGACTACGTGTGCTGTCTGTACGGAGTTTGTACGTTCTCCCCGTGAATGCCTGGGTTTTCTCCGAGGTCTTCAATTTTCTCCCACTCTCCTTATCTTATAGAAACTTACAACATTCTTAAGCGGTTGGACAGGCTAGATGCAGGAAGATTGTTCCCGATGTTGGGGAAGTCCAGAACAAGGGGTCACAGTTTAAGGATAAGGGGGGAATCTTTTAGGACCGAGATGAGAAAAACATTTTTCACACAGAGAGTGGTGAATCTCTAGAATTCTCTGCCACAGGAGATAGTTAGGCCAGTTCATTGGCTATATTTAAGAGGGAGTTAGATGTGGCCCTTGTGGCTAAAGGGATCAGGGGGTATGGAGAGAAGGCAGGTACAGGATACTGAGTTGGATGATCAGCCATGATCATATTGAATGGCGGTGTAGGCTCGAAGGGCCGGATGGCCTACTCCTGCACCTATTTTCTATGTTTCTATGTTTCTCCAAAGACATACAGGTTTGTAGGTTAATTGACTTGGTAATAATAGTAAATTGTCTCTTGTGTGTGTAGGGTAATGTTAATGTGTGGGGATCGCTGGTCGGTGCGGACTCGGTGGGCCGAAGGGCCTGTTTCTGCGCTGTATTTCTAAACTAAACTCAACTAAATGGTGATGTTGTGATAAGCCATCCTGCCAGTTTGAATTGAAAAAAAGGAAATAACATGAATGAGAACATCATGGAACATTACATCATTACTGTTACATCATTTTTAAATTGATAATATTGTCAGTTATTATTACATTGTCTCCAATACTTTTTGCATTTTTCTTCGTTTTTTTTTTTATAACTAGATAGAGCTAAAGGGATAGATGAAATAGAGAGAGGGAAGAAGGAAAAAGAAAACTAAAATAAAAAAAAAAGGAAGAGGAGTGAAAGAGGTAATTGAAGAAGAATGGAAAAATTTGTTAGAGTTTAAAAACATCATTCGAGATATGTTCGTACATTTCGAAGTATAGCATTTCATCCAATCTTTAGTCCGGGTGCTAGTCAGGTTCCTGTGCTGAACTATTCTGACCCTTTAAGTAATCAATAAAAGGAGACCATGTTCCAACGAATAATTCCTGTTTATCCAACAGGGAAAATCTGATTCTTTCCATGTTTAAGGTCTCCGTCATTTCTATAATCCACATTTTGATTGTGGGGGCCGTAGGGCCTTTCCAAAATTTTAGGATTAATTTTTTTTCCTGTTATTAAACTGTAATCGATAAAGTTTCTTTGTGTTATTCTAAGTGTTTGATTTAATTCTAATATTCCGAGTATTATTAATTTTGAGTTTGGTTCCAGTTGTGTGTTGGTTACTTTGGATATTATACTAAAAATATTTACCCAAAATTTTTTAATTTTTGTACAGTTTGTAAACATGTGCGATAACGTAGCTTCTAAATGTTGACATTTATCACATATAGGTGAGATATGTTGAAAAATTTTATGTAATTTTGTTTTGGCGTAATGTAACCTATGTATTACTTTAAATTGTATTAGAGAATGTCTCGCGTTTAGTGAACACTGATGTATGTGTTGTAGACTTTCTTCCCAAGTGTCTTTCGTTATTACCTGATTTAATTCTTTTTCCCATGCTTGTCTGTATAAGTCCGTCAAAGGAATGTCACTATCTAATAAGATATTATATATATAAGATATTAATTTTTCTGTATTAGGATGCTTATTCCAACATTCATCAAGAATCTCTGGGTTTCTATTTCGAAAATTTTTAGAATTCGATTTAACATAATCTCTAAGTTGAAGATATCTGAAATAATCATTTCCTCGAAGTCCATAAATCTGTTGCAACTCCTGAAATGTCAAAAAAGAGCCTTCCTTGTAAAGGTGTCCTATATTTTTAATTCCATAATTCTTCCATTGTGTAAAACCCCCGTCTAAACATGAAGGCTTAAACAATGAATTATTCACAATTGGAAGAAAAAGAGATAAGTTATCTAATTTTAATGTCTTTTTTAATTGTTTCCAAATTTTTATAGCACTAAATATTATAGGGTTTTCCCTATAAATTTTCTTGTTTAATTTAGACGTAGCAAATAATATCGAACCAATATCATAAGGCATACAATCTTCCTTTTCCATTTTTAACCAGTCTGGTTGCTGGTCTATTTCTCCCAACCAGAAGTTCATATTTTTAATATTAACTGCCCAGAAATAAAACAAAAAGTTAGGTAAAACCAAGCCTCCATTATTTTTTGATTTACACAGGTGTCTTTTGCTTATCCTATGATTCTTATAATCCCAGATAAAATCATTAACAATAGAGTCCAATTTTTTAAAGAAGTTTTTTGCCAGGTATATCGGAATCGTCTGAAAAAGGTATAATATTTGCGGTAAAAAAATCATTTTTATGGCATTAATTTTACCAACCATTGAAATAGGTAATGTTTTCCAGTATTGGATATTCTTATGTAATTTATTCAATAATGGGGGGAAATTTGCTTTAAATAATGATGTATATATCTTAGTTACATAGATACCTAGATATTTAAATTTTTCATTTACTACTTTAAATGGGAATTGTTGTATTATCTGTTTATTATGTTCCCTTATTGGCATAATTTCACTTTTATTCCAATTTATTCTGTATCCTGAAAGTGCACCGAATTGGTTTATTAGTTTTAATAGGTTTGGGATACTAATTTCTGGTTTTGTGATGTAAATTAATACGTCATCTGCATATAGAGAAATTTTATTCACTGTGTCTTTACTGTTATACCCATATATTTCCGGATGCCCCCTAATTCTTTCTGCAAGTGGCTCAATTGCAAGTGCAAATAGTAATGGAGATAACGGGCATCCTTGTCTACACCCTCTAGATAGACTGAATTTAGATGACAGTCTTTGGTTGGTAAGTATTCTGGCCGTAGGATTTGTGTATAGCAGTTTTATCCATGTGCAAAATTTCTCCCCTAGCTGCATCTTTTCCATCACCGAAAATAAATAAGGCCATTCGACCTGATCAAATGCTTTTTCAGCGTCAAGTGAGATTATTGCTAAATCTTCATTAATAATTCTCTTGGTATATATAATATTAAATAATCTTCTTAGATTATAATATGAATACCGTTTCTGAATAAAGCCTGTTTGGTCAGGGTGTATTAATTTATTCATCACTGTACTTAATCTACGTGCTAGTATTTTAGTTAGTATTTTCTGGTCTGTATTCAGAAGTGCAATTGCTCTGTATGATCCCGGATCTTCCGGATCTTTATCAGCTTTAGGAATAAGCGTTATTATAGATTCATTTAAGGTGTCTGGGAGTTTCTGTTGGGTGTAGATATAATCATATAGTCTTTGCAAGCGTGGGCACAGCAAATCATGAAATTTTTTGTAAAATTCTGAACCTAGACCATCTGGCCCTACTGCCTTACCATTTTTTAGAGAGCCAATAGACTCCTCAATATCCTTTATCGTAATTTCCCTTTCTAATAATTCTCTATCCTTTGAATCTAAACCTTTTAAATTACATTTTATTAAAAAATCTGCTATTCCTTCTGATTGTGCTACAGTTTTAGTTGAATAAAGGTTATGATAGTATTGTAGAAATCTATCATTTATATCCTTGGGCATTTTTAATAATTCTCCTGTCTCTGTTCTAATTTTATGAATTATTTTTTCCCCTTCCATTTTTCGCAGCTGGCGTGCTAATAGTTTTTGTGGTTTGTCTCCAAATTCAAACTGTAATTGTTTGGTTTTTTGATAATGTTTTATTACTTGTTCTGAGTACATTTTATTTAATTTATATTTCAGTACAGCAATTTTATTATGTTTTAACGTAGATGGCGTTCTCGCATTTTCTGTATCTAGTTGCTTAATTTCACTTTCCAGTGCTTTTTGTTTAATCCTGTTTTCTTTATTATAAAATGCTTGGGCAGAGATTAATGTACCTCGAACATACGCTTTGAACGTCTCCCACATAAGAGAAGCAGGTGTGTCAGGGTTGTCATTTACCTCAAAAAATATTTGGATTTGTTTAATAATATATTCCTGGCATGATCTTTCGTTCAAGATTTGTGGGTTAAGTCTCCAATATGTTTGTTTCTCGGACATTCCATTTAATTTAATCATGAATGTTACCGGTGCGTGATCTGAGATTATAATGTTATGATATTTTGAATTATAAGTAAATGGAATAAACGTAGAGTCAACTAAAAAGTAATCTATTCTTGAGTATGTTTTGTGTACTGGTGAATAAAATGAATATTCCCGTCCGGTTGGGTTTTCTATTCTCCAGATATCCTTAATATTAGTGGTATTAATAAATGAATTAAAAAAAAACACTTGAATTGGATGTTGCTTTTTTTTGCCTTGATGATCTATCTAAGTATGGGTCTAATGTACAATTGAAGTCTCCTCCAATTATTAATTTGTATTGTGCAAATTCAGGAATTTTATTAAATGTTTTGTTAAAAAAAGTGGGGTTATCGAAGTTAGGCCCATAAACATTTAGAAGGATCACCTTTTCACCATTTAACTCTCCAACCACTATAATATATCTGCCATCCATATCCACTATTATTGAGGAGGTCGCAAAAGGAATTCCTTTACGAATTACTATTGCTACTCCTCTTGACTTGTGGGAAAAAGAAGAATGATATGATTCAGCGATCCACTTAGCTTTAAGTCTGTGTTGTGATTCCTTTTTAAGATGTGTCTCTTGAAGAAATATTATATCTGTTTTGATTTGATTTAGGTGTGCCAAAACTTTACTTCTCTTAATTGGTTCATTGATTCCCTTGACATTCCAACTACAAAATGTTATTCCCTGACCCCTTCTTGTCATGTTAGCATCTTGCATATTGCTTTTGAGGTGGTCTATAACCGGGCAGAAGGAACAACACATAGAACCTGACCCTGCTCCCAAACCTCAGATAGATGAATTTAAATTCGAATACATCATTCTTCCGATCATATCTCCTTGCCTTGGTCTTGTTTTTCCATTCAAACCTTGAGTTAGAGAAATATTTAAAGAAAGAAAAGTGATAGGGTTGGTTAGTGTAGGGTGAAGAAAAAAGAACTACATCTACAATTAGTGTAGTTAGTGATAGCCACACTAACGTGGCTAGAATTCTAAAGACTTCCGTAGCCTTTGTAAAATGAAAAAATTCCCAGCTCCGTGCCCGAGGAAGAAAAAAAAAAAAAAAAAAAGGGAAATTATATTTAACATTCAATCAACTTCTTTGGGAGTATCAAACTTATTTACCTAGTCATACTTATACCCACACAATATATATGCACCTACCTACGTACACGCATATATATATATATATGTATACATACCCACATGTATACTAGTATCAACACGTAACCCTGCAGAAAGGTTCAAGCCAGCAAAATGATTTTAAATTGAAAGATAGAGCGAAAAAAAGAAAAGGAAACCCGTCAATCATAATTATGATATAGGTTAATTTACCTCTTACATATCTTTCTATATACTATATTATGTAATTCCTTTCTTCATTTATCAAAGACTATTAATTATTGATCATTGTTATCCATCTTATACCGTATTAACTTTTTATAAGAATTGATAATGTTAATAATTTTAGTGGAAATAAGGATATTTAATAAGTATTAGTTGTTACCTGTATAGTTAAATATGAATTTACATATAATAGTAATGATTAGTAACCTAAAAAGAGCCAAAACAAAAAAGAGAAAAAAGAGGGAAAAACCCTCGAAAAATCGCAGTTTTTATCCAATGTCCTCCATCATTTTCGGTTTCCAAGTGTCTATAAAGTTCTTGAACGAATTTTAAAGGTCCTTTTAGATCTGATGGTCATCTTAGTCCATGGCTCCTAAGGAGTGATGTAGGTTCTTCAGTCTGTGGGCACGTTACCGACTACCTTGGCGTATTCGAGTGCTTTTTCGTGCTCTGTAAAAAAGAACACATTGGAATTGTAGGTGACTCTTAGCCTTGCGGGATAGAGTAGGCTGTATTTCAAATCCGGTACACTCTTCAATATTCTTTTGGTCTCGTTGAACAGCATTCTTTTCTTGAAGACCTCTGTCGAGTAATCTCGGTAGATGCTAAATCTCTCGCCTTCAAAAAAAAGTTGACCGCTCCGAACACTTTTCTTCATTATCTCATCAAATTCATGATCCTGTAGGACTTTTACAATAATTTGTCTTGGATGGACATCATCTTGTGTACGACGTCGCTGCGCTCTATGGGCTCGGCCGAGTAGAGGTTTGTGATCCAATTTTAGGACTTTATGTAGTAGGTCTGCCACAAAATCCCGAGTGCCCATTTCCTTCTCGCTTCCTTCCTTCACCCCTACAATTCTTAGGTTCTTTCGTCTTTGACGCCCCTCCAGATCGATACATTTATCATTTAATTTGCTCACCATGTTTGTGAGGCGTTGGTTTTCAGTAAGGAGCTGATTTACTGTTTCTGCACTTGTCATCGCACATTTCTCAAGCTCGGTTATCGCTATTCTGTGTTGATCAAGTTCTTGGCGAATGGGGTCCACCTCTGTTTGAACCTTTGTTTCCACCGAAACGAGTCTGGCTTCCATCACTTCCATCTGGTCTTTGACCTCTTCCTCCCTCGTCCTCTTCCAGTTTTCAAGCATTTGTTGAACTGTGACGAGCATTTCTGCTCTAAAATCTACCTTGAAGGTGTCTAGTGCCTTTTGAAATTTCTCTCCAAAAGTCTTCATTTCAGCAGCCAGACAAGTCTTCATTTCAGCAGCCAGAAAGATTTTAAGATCTTCCATTTCCGATTTTTTCCCTTTAATCTTCTTTGGAGGATCTTCCTGGGCCATCGCTGTAACTGAGGCCGAGGCTTCTGTAGGGCCTTCCTCTTCCATCTGGGGTCTTCCTTTACCCGATTTTTTTGTTTTCCACGGGGGGGGGGTGTGTTGTAGCGACATACCTTAAGTCGCAGGCCTGATGACGTCACACAGGCTGCCGTTTCAGATTACGATCGCTGCAGGTAGGTCCCGATTTTTCTCCCGTTTTTTTGTTTCCTCGGTACGGAGCTGGTTGGCGCTGGACTTAGGTCTCCATAGCGCCACCGGAACCGGTGTCCTCCGATGAATCGGAGGAACGGGAACACTCTCCCCCACCGAAAAGGGGAGACGCTCGGATCAGCTGCATGAGGCAGCTCCTAGAGCGAATGATCAACGAGGAGATGCGGCATCTCCCAGGAGGACGGGCTTTGGCCTCCTCCTCTCCACACCCTTCTGTACCCTCTATGTTCGAGGGCAGTAAGGGAGGCCAGGACTGGGCTGGCCTATCCCAAGGGCAGGCGGAGGATACCATCAGCATGCCGGGCGTGCCAGAAGAAGAGCTACTGGGTGTAGTGGGCCGATATGCAGCGCCCCCAACGACTGGGATGGTATTGCCACCCAGAATGGCGGCCACCATAAACAGGCTGTCCAACAACCCGCTGCAGGACAAGGCCGTCCAGCAGGCCCTTGACAATTACACAGCGCCAGAGAATTGCGAGGCGCTGAGGGTCAAAACGGTCAATGGGCAGATCTGGAACCAGCTGGGGCAGCAAATCAGGGCTCAGGAAGTCAAGATGCAGCGAGTCCTGAAGCTCCACTCAGCAGCCGTCACCGCCTTTGCTCGGTCCGTTGGGAATGAAGACCTGACCATACCCCAGCAGGATGCCCTCGCACTGATGTGCAGCACCACCTATGAGCTAAATAGCCTACGGCGGGACAACATCAGGCCTGCCCTCAACCCAACATATGCCGGCCTCTGTAAAGCTCCAGCGCCCGAACGAGAGGCGCTGCTATTTGGTGCGGATCTGGCCAAAAGGCTGAAGGAGTTGGAAGAGGCGGCAAAACCAGTAGGCCTCATGAGGGCAGGGCCAGGACCGAGCAGGGTGAAGACACCCAGTTGGCCGCACGCCTCGGCAGCCACCAGCAGGTACCGAGCTGGTGAAAGCCTGGTGACCGCCTCCCACTACCCCCAGAGCTCTTTTTTAGAGCGGGGCCCAGGGCGGAGCCGTGGGAAGATGCGCCGCCCCACCGCAGCACCAACACGGACAACCTTGGGCCAGACCCACCGAAAACGACCCCACAAGTAAACATGGAGGTAGGTGGGTCTGGTTCCTGTCAACATACACAGACGAAGGGTGTAGTATTAACAGGGGGACGTTTGAGGTTCTTCAAGCATGTTTGGTGCTCCCTTACTAACAATAAGTTTATACTCAACAGTATTAGTGGATACAAAATTGAGTTCAAACCAGGCGTAGAACCGCCAGTTCAGCACATGCCCCAAAGGGTGTTCCTTCCCTCGGCAGTTGAGAAGGTAGAAGGACAAGCTGAACTTGATCGGCTCGTGGCTAAAGGCATCATAGAAATGACCACACACGAGCCGCAAGAATTTGTATCAAATATTTTTCTCAAAACCAAAAAAGATGGTGGACGTCGCATTATTATTGATCTGACGTCACTTAATCAGTCTGTTGAGTATCAACATTTCAAAATGGAGACATTTGTCACTGCCAGACAACTGATCTCCAAGGGATACTACATGGCAAGCATAGATATCAAAGATGCTTACTATTTGGTACCCATTCATAAAGATTATTATAAATATCTGAAATTTATCTGGAGGGGCCAGCTATGGCAGTACCGAGCTTTGCCCAATGGGTTAACGACAGCTCCCAGACTATTTACGAAAATTCTTAAAGTGGCCATGAAGAAATTGAGAGAACTAAAACATTTAGTCGTGGCCTATCTGGACGATGTTCTCATATTAGGAAGAACACGGGAACAAGCTGTCGCAGGAGTGTTAGCCACTAAAACAACTCCTTGAAAAACTTTGGGTTTTATCCTTCACCCAGATAAATCAATATTGGAGCCTACTACTAACATGGATTACCTAGGCTTCACTATTGACACGATTCACATGACTGTCACTCTGCCCAGAGACAAAACAGGTTTCACTCATTGAAGCTTGTAACCATTTAATTGCTACACCGCAACCTAGAATACGGCATGTAGCCAGAGTTATTGGCTCTATAGTAGCAGCATTCCCGGCTGCCCAACATGGGCCCTTGCATTATCAAAATCTACAAAGAGCAAGGACTCATGCATTACGCCTTAATAGGGGGCATTATGATCGCAAAATGGATTTACCCGCTGAAGCCAAATCAGAACTTCAGTGGTGGGTTGATAATATTTGGCACAGTCACAGTCCTATCGCCGTAACCAATCCTAACATAACCATTGCAACGGATGCCAGTGCTTTAGGCTGGGGAGCTACTAACTCCATAGACAGCACAGGTGGCAGATGGACTAACTCAGAGGCATCGCTACTACAATCACTGGGCATTAACTTTTTGGAAATGCTCGCCGCCTTTTATGGGCTAAAAGCATATGCATCTGATATGCGGCACGTGCATGTTAGGATTATGATCGACAACACTACGGCAGTATCTTATATCCAGCACATGGGTGGCATAAAATCAGTATCATGCGACAAATTAACTGCTATAATCTGGCAATGGTGTGTCGAGAGACATATTTGGCTATCAGCTGCCTATTTACCAGGCAAGCTAAATTTAGTGGCGGACACCAGGTCACGAAAATTCAACGACAACATCGAATGGATGTTGGACCCAAAATTATTTGCTAAAATTGTTAAGCAACATGGTACGCCAGATATAGATTTGTTTGCGTCTAGGTTAAATCACCAACTACCCATGTATGTGGCTTGGGAACCAGACCCAGAGGCAGCAGCGGTAGATGCCTTCACGCTGGATTGGGGAAATTTCTTTTTCTATGCTTTCCCTCCCTTCTGCCTCATCAGTCGGGTACTCCAGAAAATTCAGGCAGACTCAGCCTCTGGCATTCTGGTCGTGCCCGACTGGCCTACCCAACCATGGTTCCCAATGTTCCACGACATGGTGGTAGAGACACCTATGGTCCTTCATAGCCACCCCCAATTATTGACTCACCCGGTAACTGGCATTAGCCATCCATGCCACCAAAAATTGAAACTCCTGGTTTCCAGATTTTGAACAGGCCTTACCGGGGATTGGGGTTATCAGACAGAACAATCACCACCATGTCGGCATCCCTGCGAGTTTCCACCCAAAAACAGTACCTGACCTACATCAGGAAATGGGAACAGTACTGTCTGGACGCAGGGACATCCTACAAGACGGCTTCGATCTCGGATGTGCTGGAGTTCCTGGCCCACCTGCACCATGACCTCAAGATGAGCTACAGTGCCATCAATACGGCTCGGAGCGCACTGTCCGCATACCTCATGCCGATAGGACAGCATAGTGTGGGATCCCACCCTCTGGTTATCAGACTCCTTAAGGGGATCTTTAACACCAAACCCCCTACACCTAGATACACCCACATGTGGGATGTGAGTGTAGTTCTGACACACCTTCGAGGTTGGCCTCCGGTGGGATCCCTGAGCCTGGAACAGTCCACTTATAAGACCCTTATGCTCATGGCGCGTGTCTCAGCTCAAAGGGTTCAGTCGCTCCATCAGCTAAATCTGAACTACATGGTGACCACCCCAGATACCATTACTTTCACCATGCCGGGGTTGGTAAAACAAAGTAGACCAGGTACATCAAACTCCCCGTTGATCTTCCGGGCTTACCCTCCAGAACCTAGGCTGTGTGTGGTGACCCACCTTCATCATTATTTAGACACTACCCAAACGCTTAGAGGGAGAGAGAAAGCCTTATGGGTTAGCCACAGAAAGCCTTTTGGACGGGTTACCAGCCAGACATTATCCAGATGGTTGAAACAGGTCCTCAACATGGCAGGGATTAACACAAATGTTTTTAAATCCCATTCAACCAGGGCAGCGTCCACCTCAGCGGCGGATAGGATGCAGGTTCCCCTAGACCACATCCTCAGAGCAGCGGGATGGTCAAGGGAATCGACATTCCAAAGATTCTACAGAAAACCGCTGATGGAACAGGACGTCTTTGCGGATAGCATTTTAGAAACCGCAAAGTTATGATTTAAAGCCCATGGGAGCTACTTTTTGTTATAGTTAATAAACATTTCTTTTATAACTAAACAAACTTGTTGGTCTTTAGATACCACTTCCTCCCTCGATGATCTTTCGGCAGTGAGTGATATAACTGTTACACGGTTTGAAATCACAGACCTTTGAAGTCTTCACGTAGTCACTCACGTGACTCCGAAGTAAAATAGTAAGATTAAACGAGTACTTACCAGTACGAAGTTTGATCTGTATTTTATGAGGAGTTACGATGAGGGATTACGTGCCCTCCGCTCCCACCCTCATTATATAGATCAAATTCGGACTAATGTCTCGTTGGTCTTTACTATCTTTACTTCAACTAGTGTCTATCTGTGATTCCACACCGCTGCTTGGAAGTATGCCGCGCCTGCGCGCTGGGTGGGTTCTTCACGTAATCCCTCATCGTAACTCCTCATAAAATACAGATCAAACTTCGTACTGGTAAGTACTCGTTTAATCTTACTATTAAAGATCCCAAGACACCATTTTGAGAAAGTGAAAATGAAATGTTCTCTGTTTCCTGAGTAACATTTATCCCACAATCAACATCACTAAAACAAATAATGAATGTGTTACTATTTGCGGGACAGTGCTGGGCATATACTAATCACCATGTTTTCTGTATTACAATGGTGACTACACTTTGAAATCTGCTGAATTGGTTGTACAATGCATTGGGACTGGGATTGTGAAAGGCTTTATCTGATTGTAAGACACTTTAGTTTAGTTTAGAGATACAGCACGGAAACAGGCCCTTTGTCCCGCGCCGACCAGCGATCCCTACACATTAACATTATCCTGCACACACTAGGGACAATTTTCACATTTAAAGCCAATTAACGTACAAACCTCTACGTCTTTGGAGTGTGGGAGGATATCGAAGATCTTAGAGAAAACCCACGCAGTACATGGGGAGAACGTACAAACTCCGTACAACCAGCTCCCGTTGTCGGGATCGAATCCGGATCTCCGGCACTGCATTCGTTGTGAGGCAGCAACTCTACCGCTGCACCACCATGACTGCGCCCAGACTTTTTTTCTAAGAACAGGGAATTACGTTGAAGCAGGCTCTCTAAGAGCATATTTACAATGTAAATATTTGGTACAAAGAACTCCACTGACCTGTCAATGCAAAGCCGTGTTGCAAAATTGACAAGCAAAGAATATTTTACCCACAAGAGTCAAGTCAGGTCAAGTCAAGAGTGTTTAATTGTCTTGTGTATCAAAACCAAAACAGTGGAATTCTTAAGGGCCTGTTCCACTTGCAGGCGATTGCATGCGTTTGGCGCGACCAAACGGAAGCGGAGTTCACGCTAAGTTTGCGCGTGACGTAATTTGCGTCATACTTACAATCAGCTGGGCAGGAGGCGGGCTGACTGAATTTGGTCGTTGCACGGCATTGGGCGGTGACGCCATCACGCAACGCCACGACGGGCAGTGACGTCATCACGCAACACCACGCACTAGGCGTACGCCATCAAGATGCTGCGTACGCCGAAAAGACGCTGCGCCTGTGTGCCGACAGGCCATTGGCGTGCAAAGATTTCAGACACTGTCAGATTTTCGGAGTCCCGCGCAATCTCGGGACCAGCCCCGCACAACTTGCAGCAGCATAAGATGTCTGCAAACACTGTACACGTAGCACTTGTGGACACAATGTAAAAACAAAAAATTGCAGATGCTGGTTAATACACAAAAGGACACAAAGTGCTGGAGTAACACAGCAGGTTATGCATCATCTCTGGGTTGAGAGCCTTATTCGGACTCCAGTCTGATGAAGGGTCTCAATCCGAAATGTCATTATACATTTTCACCAGAGATGCTGCCTGACGTGCTGAGTCAAGTCAAGTCAAGAAAGTTTATTGTCATGTGTCCCAGATAGGACAATGAAATTCTTGCATTGCTGTAAAATTAATGTAAACCAGGACTTTGTGTCCTTTTGTGTATTTATAGAAAACTGCCCAACATTGCAGATTCACCCTGGATCTCAGGAGACAGTGTTGTCTGAGTGCCTGGGTGTCTGAAAATGGACATTAGTCGGTAGGTTTACTGCAGTTACACAAACATTTTGTTCAAGGCCTGCGTCTGGGGAATTACAGTAAAGGAAAAATCCCAAGTCACCGTATGCTCTGCAATCAACCTTGCATGAAGAAAGGGCCTCTGCTTGAGTACTCTGCGACTATGGAACACGGCGGTGGTTCTGATGCTGGGGTTCAGATCTGGGTCTGTGACTGGATCACCTATGACAGAGCCCGTGATGGTGGAAATTTCACGGATTGGAAGTATAGGAATATGATTGATAGATAGGTAGAGCCAGGGGCGGAAATCCCGGGGAGGCCAGGGGGGACACGTCCCGCCTCTGTTTTGAGAGGTGGGGGACGATCCCCCCCATGTTTTTGTAACCCGGTTTTAAAACCCGGTGAAATCTCCGCTTTGCGCGAGACAGTGGAGGTGGGACTGCTGATCGAGGGCGCCGATTGGACGAGAGAGACGGCGGTCAGCAGGCAATGGGGGCGGGATATGATGATTCAGCGAGATCATTTGAGGAGGAAGGAGTGGGGGGGGGGGGGGGGGTGGTGGGACTGAGGATAGAGCACGGTGATTGGAGGAGGGTGACGTAGCACAGAACTGCGCCTCATCCGCAGCCAGGATCGATCCTAGCCGGGTCTCCGGCGCTGTCCCGTCCGTACCCAAGTGCCCCCCCCATGGGAGGCCAGAGAGGTCAGGAGTCAGATGGGAGCTGTGCCCCCAGGCCCACAGCCAGCGCAGAGAAGCAGTGCTAAACCCAGCTCAACTCTGCCTGTTCCACCCCCTTCACCTTCAGCCCTGCCTGGACCTACGGGAAATATGGCCCAGGCTTACAATCAGCGTGGAGAAGCAGCGCTGGTATTCCGTCAGTCCAGGCCAGTGTGTGTGTGTGTGTGTGTGTCTGTGTCTGTGTCTGTGTCTGTGTGTGTGTGTGTGTGTGTGTGTGTGTGTGTGTGTGTGTGTGTGTGTGTGTGTGTGTGTGTGTGTGTGTGTGTGTGTGTGTGTGTGTGTGTGTGTGTGTGTGTGTGTCCTGTCCCCCGGTTCCTCGGTCCCCTCCATATTTTGATAGTGATTTCCGTGCCTGGGTATTTGGGATGTGATAATGCATTGCGGTCAGATTGAGTATTTGTGGCCAATGTGTGCTGGAAAATCAGTAAGTGTAACAGGGATATCTGGTCATGTCCAGTCAACTGATCAGTAGTTGAGGCAGTGTGGTGGAGGAATCTAATGGAGTTATCCAACTAAGGTTGTAACATGTGTCGGAACACACTACAGTTGCTGGTTCACCGAATATCGACACAAAATGCTGGGGTAACTCAGCGGGACAGGCTAAATCTCGGGTGAGACCCAATGGGCGACATTTCAGGTCAAGAGCAGACACCTGAGTCTGAAGGGCTTGACCCAAAACGTCACCCAAACCTTGTCTCTGCTGAGATACTCCAGCATTTTGTGTCCATCTAAGGTTGTAACATGTAGAAAGGAACTGCAGATGCTGGTTTACACCAAAGATAGACACAAAAAGCTGGAGTAACTCAGCGGGACAGGCGGCAACTTTGGAGTGAAGGAATGGGTGACGTTTTGGTTCGAGAAACCCTTTATCAGACTAGTTAGGGAAAAGGGAAATTAGTGATATACAATTGACGATGATGTAGAGATAAAGATTAATGAATGAAAGATATGCAAAAAAGTAATGATGATAAAGGAAACAGGCTAACTGATTGTTGGGTGAAAACCACAAGCTGGTGTGACTTGCATGGGGGAGAGATAGAGAGAGCTTAAATGTATGGGTAAAAAGACCTTAATGGGACTAATCTACAGGCCACCGAACGGTAGCCTGGACATAGGGCTCAGGAGTTCAAATTGGCATGTAGTAAAAGTAATGCTGTGGTTGTTATGGGAGATTTCAACATGCAGGTAGACTGGAAAATCAGGTTGGTACCGGACCCCAAGAAAGGGATTTTCAGCCTGAAGAAGGGTTTCGGCCCGAAATGTCGCCTATTTCCTTCGCTCCATGGATGCTGCTGCACCCGCTGAGTTTCTCCAGCATTTTTGTGTACCTTCGATCTTCCAGCATCTGCAGTTCCTTCTTGAACACAAGGGACTTTATAGAGTGCCTTTGTGATGGATTCTTTGAACAGCTTGTATTGGGACCTACCAGGGAGAAGGCAATTCTGGATTTCCGGTTCATTCTGCAGGGGCCAGGACAAATATCTGTGAGTGGATGGTGGGCCACATCTATTGCCATAGTTATTAAATGGAGGTAATAATAATAATACAAACTAACAAAACTTTGACTTAGTTTTATATATTTAAGCAATATTATGTCTACTGAACATAGTAGTTAGTTTGAGACACTGGTATTGAAACTACCCTCACCCCTCTCTGTCCTAAACTTCATGCAGACCCTTTGTTACCCTCTCTCCCCCTCCCCCCATTCACTCTCTCCCCCCTCTCTCCTCCCTCCCCTCTCTCCTCCTGCTCCCTCTCCTCCCTCCCATTCTCTCCACCTCTCCTCCCCCTCCTCTCCTTCTCTCCACCTCTCTCCACCTCTCCTCCCCGTCTCTCTCCCCTCTCCCCCCTCTCCCCCCTCTCTCCCACACTCTCTCCCCCCTCTCTCCCCCCACCTCTCCTCCCATCTCTCCTCCCCCTCTCTCCACACCTCTCCTCCCCGTCTCTCTTCCCCCTCTCCGCCCCTCTACCACTCCTCTCCACACCCCTCTCTCCCCCCACCTCTCCTCCCATCTCTCCTCCCCTCTCTCCCACACCTCTCCTCCCCACCTGATCTCCCCCCTCTCCCCTTCCGTTCCCCCCCATTCCCGCTCCTCCCCTCTATCCCCTTGCCCTATGCCCATCCCCTCCCTCCCCACCTCCCTCTCCAAGGTCCAGCCCCATGTATTTACCGCAGGATTCTTGTCCGTCATGTCCACATGAACCAACGGCTAGCAGTGCCACCATCTTTGAGGAGGGTGGCCCTGACCCTGACCCTGACCCTGACCTTCCCGCGGGTGAAGCGCGGGGACGGATGGTTCTGGGGCGTGCTGAGCACCAAGCACCGCAGCCGCGGCAACTGCAACTGCAACTGCAACTGCAACTGCACTTTTACACCTGTGGAACCGCGTCCACCTATGCAACTAACCTTTTGCCCTGTTCGTGGGATTATATCAGTTCCAATTTTAGAAGTGTAGATGACGGGAAAAGTAAGCATGCAGGTACAGCAGGTAGTGAAGAAAGCGAATGGCATGTTGGCCTTCATAACAAGAGGAGTTGAGTATAGGAGTAAATAGGTCCCTCTGCAGTTGTACAGGGCCCTAGTGAGACCACACCTGGAGTATTGTGTGCAGTTTTGGTCCCCTAATTTGAGGAAGGTCATTCTTGCTATTGAGGGAGTGCAGCGTAGGTTTACAAGGTTAATTCCCGGAATGGCGGGACTGTCATATGCTGAGAGAATGGAGCAGCTGGGCTTGTACACACTCTGGAGTTTAGAAGGATGAGAGGCAATCTTATTGAAACATACAAGATTATTAAGGGTTTGGCTAGAGGCAGGAAACATGTTCCCGATGCTGGAGGATTCCAGAACCAGGGGCCACAGTTTCAGAATAATGCATAAGCCATTTAGAACGGAGAAGAGGAAACACTTTTTCACACAGAGAGTTGTGAGTCTGTGCAATTCTCTGCCTCAGAATAAGGTGGAGGCCGGTTCTCTGGATACTTTCAAGAGAGAGATAGATAGGGCTCTTGAAGGGGCTGTCCCACTTGGGTGACCTAATTGGCGAGTTTAGAAGTTTGAAAAAATTTCATGTTGAAGAGCTCCTTCGACCTCCTTCGACTATGTTGACTACCAGCTTCGACTAGCTACAACTATCTTCGGGAAAATTGGACCAAATAGTGGAGAGGGAAGACGACCTCCTTCGATCTCCTTCGACCTCCCTTTGACCTCCCTTCGACTATGTTGAAGACTATCTACGACTACCTTCAACTACCCTCGATTACCTACGACTAAGATGCCAATCTATTACGACCTACTACGACTAAACCTACGAGTAAAAAAAGTATCGATCTTTTCCATGGCAACCTTTTTTTATTTGCGGACATTTTTTAACATATTGAAAAAAACGCCATGACCTAACTGAGGCCTCGAGTACACGGAGACCACTCTCGAGCATGAAGGAGAGTTACGAAGACCTCCTACAACCTCGTGTCAACCATGCTGCGAGTATGAGTCGAGGGCAAACTCACCAGAATTCGCGGATTAGGTCGCCCAAGTCGGACAGGCCCTTTAAGATAGCGGAGTCAGGGGATATAGGGAGAAGGCAGGAACGGGGTACTGATTGGGAAAGATCAGACATGATCACATTAAATGGCGGTGCTGGCTCGAAGGGCCGAATGGCCTACTCCTGCACCCATTGTCTATTGTCTATTGTCTTTTGGAAGAAAAAAAACGCCTGCGGGCCGGATGATTTCAGGTTGCCGACCCCTGATCTAGAACCTATAGTATAAAAAATATGTTGCAATGTAATCTAGATTCTGCAAAAGGGAAACTTTATTCTCCATTCAAGTCCCATCGCCTGATTGAACTGAAAATGTATTACTGGTCTATTGTCTTTGTCATTTTGATGTTCCTTCTGTTCCAAATTACAGTGATTTTTAACAGAATGAAATCAAATTCCTGAAGGAAGGTATGATGGAATAAGCACCAGATTAATGGAAGTCCAATCACACTATGGAGAATGGGAACAATGAAGATAACATATAGGGTCTAAATGCTGTCCCAAACTACATTAGACACTCATTAAAAACTGCTCACAATCTGATTCTAATTGGGAATAATTAGACAAGTTAATGTTGTGGGTTATACTAACAACCTTCCGAGACTGATATAAATAAATGTCAATGCGATGATTTAGAGGCAGCGCTCTCCTGGGTATGTATCTGAATTGTAAACAGCTTTCCATTTTCAGCCCTTTATTCTCCACTTCTGAGAAAGCCGTCAGAGTTTCATCAGCATACACATGCATCAGCATCAATACAGTGTGTTTTCTGTTCTCCTCTCTATAAAGAGATATTGGGACAGGGTATTGGTTCATAAAAGATCAGTGAGGATGATAACTGAACTACAAGGGTATAATGACAGCAAAGGTTTGAGAGGAAACTCTCCACACAAAGAGAAAGCCTTTAATTCTGTATAATAATGAAATGACAGGATAGACATAGACACATACACAGACAACATGGGGAAAAAAAGACCAAAACCAAACATAAGATAACTGTTTAGGAAGGAACTGCAGATGCTGGTTTACACCGAAGATAGACACAAAAATTAAGAGTAATTCTGCGGGTCTGGCAGCATCTCTGGAGAAAGGAATAGATTCATGGTAGCAAACCCTTCGGCCAACTTGCCCACACAAGCAGGAGGCCATGTTAAAGGTGAGAGGGGAAAGATTTAATATGAGCCTGAGGGGCAACTTTTTCACTCAGACAGTTGTGGTATATGGGTGCTGTCAGAAGGGGGGTAGTTGTGACAGATACTATAACAGTATTGAAAGGACACTTGGACAGGTATATGGATAGGAAAGGTTTAGAAGGATATGGGCCAAATGGTATTAGCTTAGTCGGTCGGCATGGACGAGTTGGGCAGAAGGGTTTGTTTCCATGCTGTATAATACGATGACTTTATGACTATGAATTCTTAATATGGACACCCTAACGTAAATGAGAAACAGACATAATTATGTATCATACAATAAAAGCCTACAATTTTTTCAAGGACTCGATCAATTTACCTGACTATTGCAAAACACAATAATCCAGACTGCTCGCTATAGCATTCTGTGGCAGGATAGCCGGAAACTGGATAGCGAAGACAGATTTCTTGTGGTTGACACTGGAGATGTTGTGGCTCAGAAATGAAGCAGAGGAAGCAGCCCTTCCATATGAATGGGTTGGACTGAAGCGTAAATAAGAACATAGAATATTGGAAATACTCAGCAAGTCAAGGCGTATTGATGGGAAGAAACATAGAGTCAATGTTTCAGGTTGAAGACCCTTCATCAGAACATTGCCAATGTCTTTCTTTCTTGGGTGGCACGATGGTACCGCAGTAGAGTTGCCGCCCTTACAGCACTGGAGACAATACAATACAATTTATTTGTCGTTTGGACCCCGTTGAGGTCCAAACGAAATGTCGTTTCTGCAGTCATACATACAAAACTAAAAAGACCCAAGACACAACACAATTTACACAAACATCCTTCACAGCGCATCTTCTCCTCGCTGTGAAGGAAGGCAAAAAAAAAAGCATATCTCTCCCCTGCACTCCCCTCTCCCCCCCATGTCAGAGTCAAAGACAGAGTCAAAGCCCCCAGCGGGCGATGTTAAATGTCCCGCAGCCATTAAAGCCACACCGGGTGATGCAAGGCCAAGCACCGGGTCTTGGTGTTGGAGCCCCGGCGGGCGCTCACAAAGTCCCGCGGCAATTCCAAGCCGCGCCGGGCGGTGATGTAAGGCCCCGCTCCAGGTAATCTTCAACCCGCAACACGGGCGGGAGAAGTCGCCGTTGTGGAAGCCCCGAAAAGCGGTCTCCCACCAGGGACCCGCGGGCTCCCGGTATTTCAGTCCACAGACTTGCGGTAGGAGACCCGAGTTCAATCCTGACTATGGGAGCTGTCTAAATGGAGTTTGCACATTCTCCCTGTGAGTGCGTGGGTTTTCTGCGTGTGCTGCGGTCTCCTCCCACATTCCAAAGATGGGAGTTTGTAGGTTAATCGGCTTCTGTAAATTGTCCTTAGAGTGTAAATATGACTAGCGCGCGGGGAGATTGTTGGTCGGCACAGACTAGGTGGGCCAAAGGATACAGCGTTTCCACGCAGTATCTCTAAACTAAACTAAACTAAACAATAACTTCTCCATTTTCTCTCTAATTGCAACCTGACCTGCTGAAAATTTCCAGAATTGTGTTTTTTGGGGAAGATTTTCAGCATTTGCCTGTGATCCCCGAAAACGAACTATCCTACCCACACTATGGACAATTTACAATTTTACCAAGCCAATTAGGCGGCAAACCTTGTTGCCCTTTGTTTTACTGTTTCTGAGCCACACAATGGGCTGCATCATTTATGCCAAGAACATCAGTGACTTGGTATCAGTACCGACCCAGAGCTCAGTGACAACACTCACTGTATAAGAATACAGCGGCATGGTGGTGCAGCGATAGAGTTGCTGCCTAAATGCCCCCGTCCCACTTAGGAAACCTGAACGGAAACCTCTGGAGACTTTGCGCCCCACCCAAGGTTTCCGTGCGGTTCCCAGAGGTTTTTGTCAGTCTCCCTACCTGCTTCCACTACCTGCAACCTCCGGCAACCACCTGCAACCTCCGGTTTGGGTCTTGACTTAAAACGCCACCTATTTCTTTTCTCCAGAGGTGCTGCCTGAGGTGCTGATTTACTGCAGCATTTTGCGACTATTTTCAGGTATGTAGGATAATTGGCTTCTGTAAATTGTCCCTTGTGTGTAGGATTGACTTAAGGGCCTGTCCCACCAGCATGCGACTGCATGCGGCGAGCGCGACCTAACGTGGTTGCTTGAGCCGTACGGCCTCGTGGGGCCGGTCCCACTTCGATCGCCGGAACCGGGTGGAGTTGTGCGGAGCTGGTCCCGACATCGCGCGGGGCTCCAAAAAACTGACACTGTCCAAAAATCCTGTGCGGCAACGGCCTGTTGGCCCGCAGCCACAATGAGGCCGTATGCAGCGCCTCGAAGGGTGTATGCAGCGTCTGGACACCGTACACAACGTCTTGACAGCTTACGCCTAGTGCTTGGCGTTGCGAGATGTTGTAACCGCCCGACGTCCAAATTCCGCCTCCTGCCCAGCTGATTGGTGAGTATGATGTCAGGACCAGCCCCGCACAACTCTACGGCTCCGCGGTTGGAAGTGGGACCGGCCCCGCGAGGTCGTACGCCTCAAGCTACCACGTTTGGTCACGCTAGACGCATGCAATCGCATGCTGGTGGGACAGGCCCTTTAGTGTATTGGTGTCTGCTGTTCGGTTCAGATGCGATGGGCCAAAGGGGCTGTTTAGGTAAGGGATTGAATGATGAGAGAGAAAAGATGAAATTGAGAGGATTGACTAAGAATGGAATCATTAGAGTCCAAGCAGCTGTGTCAAGAGTTACTTGTTTTTCCATCTTTAAGACTGTGGTGTAAAGTGTGGCTTAAACCTTAGTAGTAAAATGTTTAATGGAACCTTTGGAGGAGGGAAAACTGCACAATAGCTTACAGAAGCTGGGCAAATGTCAGAAATGAGCACAGCTACTTCCACTGGCTTGAAATTTCTATTGAATGTTCAAAAAAGAGCTTAAAGCATATGTTGCTCTTCAGGGGATAAAGATTGTTTAGTAAAGCACTTTCCACGACTGCACATGATGACTACAAGCTGAGCCTGACCCATTTAGAGAAAATGGCCCAGATAGTTCCTTACAATAATGTTTCTGTCAGAAAGGACTCCCTTCTTTGACAAGTGTTATTAACACTCTGAGCAGCATACATAGAAATACACCCCATTAATCTTACCGAGTGCTGATTGAAAGTACTTAATATGAGGGGGGGAAATCTTGATTGTATGAAGATAACTGTTCGCCTAATCTCCTCAGTGCCTCTGTTCCTTCTTCCTAGTGGCCATGGTAGATCTATCTGTCTCTCCTTGTAATCACAGACTGGCTAAAATCACGGGAATCGAGGGATTTGAGGAAAAAGCAGCAACTGGGTACTGATTTTGGATGATCAGCCATGATCATATTGAAGGTCAGTGTTGGCTCAAAGGGCTGAATTGCCTCCTCCTGCACCTATTTTCTGCATTTCTAAAGTGGGCAAAATCAAAATCAAAAGCCTTCAATCAAATCCAGCATCAGCTGTTTTCCATTGCAAAAGTTGTTAATGTGATTGTGAAACACTGTTTAACCTGATTGGGAGATAGCTTCTTTTACATTGCTTTTAAAGCATGGCAATTCATTAAACTGTGGATGCAGTTAGTTCTAATACACACTATCTCATGGAAAAAGAAAATGCCTAGAAATTCATCCCTGAGTTGCACTGCACGTAGAACCCGGGTTATATAGGAGAACAAGGAGGGAAGAGACAAAGACTTTAAGACTTTTGCCTTCCATCACAGTGAGGAGGTGCCTGGTGAACTCACTGTGGTGGATGATAAATTTGTGTTCATTGTGTGTTTTTGTTATTTTTATTATATGTATGACTGCAAGCAAATGAAATTTTGTTCAGACCGAAAGGTCTGAATGACAATAAAGGATACTTTGACTTGGGCACTCACTGCACAATGCTGTTTCTCCGAAATTCATCCCATAGGTAAAGTTTAACTGCGCTACATGTTTAGCGTAATCAACCATTTAGGTTTTCTCCAGGTGCTCCGGTTTTCTCATAAAAGTATGTAAATGCATGGATGCATGAACTATGGAAAGACAAGTTTGCAGAGACTAAAGGTGGCATATAACGATGCCATGAGAACACTGCTAAGGAAACCTAGATGGTGTAGTGCCAGTGTATTGTATTGTATTCAAATTTATTGTCATTGTCTCAATTTGAGACAACAAAATGAATTTCCCTTACATTAAAAAAAAAAAATTTTTTTTTAAAGAAAATGTTTGTGTTTGTTTGTGGCTGCAGGAGTCAGTACTTTAGAAGCTATCGTAAGACACCACATGTATAAATTCATTTGCAGGATAAATGACTCTAATAATGTGCTTATTGTGGCCTTGTCAAACATAAGGGTTAGCACTACACGCTACGAATCCCAGCTGTGGAGACACTGGTCTCGTTGTAGGACATTGATCATTCTTTTAATCTGGATTTTTAACTTATGTATTGTGTTTTAAACAATATATAAGTTATGATGCTTTTATAAGTGATGTACTAAGAATTTATATGTACTTTATGATATTTTTTAATATGAAATACATTTAAAAAAAATGTTGCCCCTTGCCTGGACCTCGAGTCCGTAATAAAGTTCATTATATTATTACTATTACTGTTATTATTATTATTATTATGTAATTGGCCTCTGTGCATTGCCCCTAGTGTGTAGGGTATGCATGAGAATGTGGAATAACATGGAACTAGTGTGAACTGGTGATCGACGGTTGGCATGGACTTAGTGGGTGAGGCGCATGTTTCTATGCTGTATCTTTCAATCCAGAGATTAATTTCTAGGTAATTCACTTAGGAAGAAAGCTCCTTTGTTCAAAAAATTGTTGGGCAGTGTGTTGAGATCCACAAGGACAAGTTAAGGTGAACAACATTGATATTTTAAAGAGAGCAAAGTTAGCCAGAGAGAGACACAGGAAATGAAGAAAAGATTGGAAGATGACAAGACAGTGTCAGATGAAATACAATGAAGTTAGATAGAAGGAGGCTTATGAGGAACATAAACATCATGGAACGAGTCATTGGAGAGAAGCCATAATTCCTCAGTTTTCTCAGGAAGTAGAGATGTTAGTGGGAATTTTTGACTGTCGTCTCAATGTGGTTGGTCCACGGCAGATCATTGGTAGAGTTAACACCAAGGAACTTGGAATCTTTTAACCATTTCCACTTCAGCACCAATTATGCCGATTGGCACATGAACTCCAACATGCTCCCTGAAGTTACCAACTAGCTCCTTCATTTTGCTGACATTGAGGGAGAAGTTATTGTCCTGAAAACATGTTATTAAGTTATCTGTTTCCTTTCTGTACCTCGTCTTGTTATTGTTCGTGGTTCGCCCCATCACATGGTGTAATCTGCAAACATATAGTGGGAGTTATGCCCCCTGTCCCACTTAGGAAACCTGAACGGAAACCTCAGGAGACTTTGCGCCCCACCCAAGGTTTCTGTGCGGTTCCCGGAGGTTGCAGGTAGTTGCCGGAGGTTGCAGGTAGTGGAAGCAGGTAGGGAGACTGACAAAAACGTCCGGGAACCTCCGGGAATCGCACGGAAACCTTGGGTGGGGGGCAAAGTCTCCAGAGGTTTCCGTTCAGGTTTCCTAAGTGGGACAGGGGCATTAGAGCCATACAGTTCTGAATGTATAAGTAGTGTAGTGGAGAACTGAGAATGTGGGTGCACCAGTGGAGAAGAGGCATTGTCACCCATCCTTATTGATTGTGATCTGTGGTTCAAAAGGTCAAGGATCCAGTGTAGAACTGGGTGCTGATTCCTAGGTCCAGGACTTTGCAGCTACATTTGGATGGGGTTATGGTGTTGAAGGTGAAGCTATAGTCTATACATAGAAGTTTAGCGTAGGGGTACATTATCTAGGTGTACCAAAGATGTGTTATAGGCCTGGTAGATGGTGTCTGCTTTGGATGTTGCAACAGTGAAAAAACTGTGGGGGTGGATCACAAATCCTTTCAAAATGGTGGATGTAAGATCCATTGGACAGTAGTCATTAAGGTGCGCTATTTCACTTTTCTTTTGCAAACACTATTGAGTAACAGCACTTCAATAAAGCAGAATATTTGCTACGCAAAAGCAAAGGAAGATACATTTTCAACAAGATTATTGAATTGTAATGACAGACGGCAGCAACGGTGGTGCAGCAGCAGTCTTGTTGCCTTCCAGCACATGCAGTGCCGGGGACTTGGGTTCAATCTCGACTACGGGTGCTGTCTGTACGGAGTTTGTACGTTCGCTCCGTGACCGCATGGATTTTCTCCAAGATCTTCGATTTCCTTCCACACTCCAGCCACTACGGTTTCCTCCCACACTTTGGTTTCGTCCCACACTACAATTAGCTTGGTGTATGTGTAAATTGTCCCTGAGTACGATGAGTGGTGATCGCTGGTCAGTGCCACACTCGGTGGGCCGAAGGGCCTGTGTCCGCATTGTATCTCTAAACTAAACTAAGAGGGGAAATGATTACTGAGCCGTTGTATTGTATTTCATGACCTTGAGATACAATTTAAGAGACTTGTTGAACTACACATTCCCCTTCACAGTAATGTCTAACTATGTGAGCCCTTTCCTATCCCCCTAAGAGGGTTAGATGTGGCCCTTGTGGCTAAAAGGATCAGGGGGTATGGAGAGAAGGCAGGGATGGGATACCGAGTTGGATGATCAGCCATGATCATATTGAATGGCGGTGCAGGCTCGAAGGTCCGAATGGCCTACTCCTGCACCTATTTTCTATGTTTCTACGTTTCACAAACATAGGTTTAATCTTTAATAAGTTATCAGAATAGATCTACTTTATGGTTAACATTTCACACATCAACTGCTGGCCGTTGCTTTGCAGAGATGTGAAGGGTTGCAGGGTGAACAAATCTAAAATGACAACCTCTGTATTATATACTATTCACTCTGATTGAATTCAAGCTGAATCGGTGCACAGCCAGAGACATTGAAAAGCACTGCTGTGACAAGAAGAATATTCTGTCTTGAAACAGACACGAGAAAATAACAGTCTCTCGCGCGTGGTGGGAGAGTTCCATTTTATGATTCACTCCTGCACAGCAATAGTAATGAAATTGGGTTGAGAGTCCTTGCTGATTCCAGTTGTGTATTTACCTTCCTGCTCTGTGCAGTAATAAAATGTCAAGATAAAAATCATTTTGCAAGGCTGCAACTTTAAAGACATTTCAATAAGGTCTAATCATTGGAGTTTATCCTAATTTCAGTCCATGCATCAACAGCATTCCTGAAGCCATATTTTTGTGGCGGAAGTTACTTTAAGTAGCAACTGTGCATAGTTTACATCTACGTCAAGGACTGGCTTGTAATCCACACCATTCTCTGTCATCAACGTTCGAGCAGTTTCATCGCAAATTTGAACTATGGGGCAATAAGCCTCCCAGGAGTTCATCACAGCAGCTAGTATGTACCCTCCTTATTTCACATTGGAAGTTTACTTTCACTCAATTTGTTTAGCCTGCTTAAAAAGGGGCTTGACAAGCAGCTATTGTCATTTGATTTATTGCAAACATAGAAACATAGAAATTAGGTGCAGGAGTAGGCCATTCGGCCCTTCGAGCCTGCACCGCCATTCAATATGATCATGGCTGATCATCCAACTCAGTATCCCGTACCTGCCTTCTCTCCATACCCTCTGATCCCCTTGGCCACAAGGGCCACATCTAACTCCCTCTTAAATATAGCCAATGAACTGGCCTCAACTACCCTCTGTGGCAGAGAGTTCCAGAGATTCACCACTCTCTGTGTGAAAAAAGTTCTCCTCATCTCGGTTTTAAAGGATTTCCCCCTTATCCTTAAGCTTTGACCCCTTGTCCTGGACTTCCCCAACATCGGGAACAATCTTCCTGCATCTAGCCTGTCCAACCCCTTAAGAATTTTGTAAGTTTCTATAACAGTTATACAAACATTTATAAACAACTGATAGATCTGCCTTTTCAAGACCCAAGAGTGTTTAATTGTCAATGTCTTTGTGTATGTGTAATTTGTCCCCGAGTAGGATAGTGTTAATGAGCGGGGATCGCTGGTCGGTGCGGACTCGGTGGGACGAACAGAACAATGAAATTCTTACTTGCTGAAGCCCAGCAGATTGTTAATGCAATAACACACAGATAATCATAGAAAGATAGAAACATAGAAAATAGGTGGAGAAGTTGGTCATTCGGCCCTTCAAGCCAGCACCACCATTCAATATGATCAGTAACCCTTTCCTGCTTTCTTCCCATATCCCTTGATTCTATTAGACCTAAGAGCTATATCAAACTTTCTCTTGAATACATCCAGTGAATTGGCCTCCTCTACCTTCTGTGACAGAGAATTACACAGATTCTCAACTCTCTGGGTGAAAATGTTTTTCCTCATCTCAGTCTTAAATGGCCTACCCCTTACTCTTAAACTGTGATCCCTAGTTATGGACCTAGTTATTGTCCTATCAGGGACACATGACAATAAACTCGCATGAACTTGAGAGGAATAGATGTCGTCGATGCACGGTCTCTTACACAGGGTAAGAAATCGAAGACCAGAGGACATAGGTATAAGGTGAAGGGGGAAAGCGTTAATAGTGATCTGAGGAAACATAGAAACATAGAAAATAGGTGCAGGAGTAGGCCATTCGGCCCTTCGAGCCTGCACCGCCATTCAGTATGATCATGGCTGATCATCCAACTCGGCATCCTGTACCTGCCTTCTCTCCATACCCCCTGATCCCTTTAGAGGAGTAACATTTTCACACAAAGGGTGGTGGGTGTATGGAATGAGCTGCCGGAGGAAGTACTTGAGGCTGGGACTATTGCAATTGTTTAAGAAACACTTAGACAGGTACATGGATAGGACAGGTTTGGAGGGATATGGGTCAAATGCAGGCAGGTGGGACTAGTGTAGATGGGATATGTTGACCTGTGTTGGTAAATTGGGCTAAAGGGCCTGTTTCCACTGTAAGACTATGACTTTATTACTATAATGACAAACACAGGCACACTGCACGTTGTAGAATTTCTGAATAAAGCCGATAAATCCAATTGTTTTAGTAAATTATCATGAAAATGACCACCAGTGTATGAAAGGAAAGGAACATATAGTATAGAGTAGTTCTGAAATGGAGTACTTGGTATCATGCCAAACATGATACCTAGTTAAGCTGATCTGATCTGTCTGTACATGATCCGTATCCCTTCAATTCAATGCAATTCCACTATCCAACCGCCTCCTAAATGCCATTATCGCATCTGCCTCCATCACCACCCTTGCTTGGCAAGATGTTCCAGGCCCCTCCTCCTCCCGCCCCCCCACACTCTGTGCAAATAAATTGCCCCACAAACCTCCATTAATATTTCCCCTCTCACCTTATAGCTCTGCCCTCTAGTGTTGGACATTCCATCCAGGTAAAGAGGCTTTGACTGTCTACCCTATCTATGCCTTTCATAATTTTGCGTACCTCGATCACGTCTACCTCCGATGTTCCAGAGAAAACAATCCAAGTCTGTACAACCTCTCCCTGAAGCTTTAATCCCAGCCAGACTAAAGTCCAATAGAGCTGTCCAATACTGTATCATGACTTCCAGACTCTTTTATTCAATTCCCCTAGCAATGAAGATACACCTACTTTACAACTCTATACGCAATACACCATCTTTACAACTCTATCTATGTTTGCTGCCACCTTCAGTGAGCTATGAACTTGGACTCCAAGATCCCTCTGCCCATATATACTGTCAAGGCTTTCCCCTTATATTCATTGTTGAAAGTGTAAAAACCTCATACTTGCTCGGGTTAAAATCCTGTCTTCCTCCACCAATTTCTACAACTGATCTATATCCTGCTATATCACCTGAGAGCATTCCTCACTGCCTGCAACACCTCCAATTTTGGTATTGTCAGCAATCCTACTCAACAATCCATCCACATTACCAGGTCATTTATATATAATTGCTCCTTTGGAAAAACTGATAATTGCAGCCATGAATGAGATTTAAAAAATTGGGTGACATGAAACATCAGGCATTACCAACCAGTTGCAGGTGCTTAGGCTTCTGCGAACGAAATGTCAGAGTTTTTACCGAATATATGTGCATTTTTTACATTACTGACCGTCATTTATTATAATACTTTAGGGGTCTGAATAAAGAGTTTGTGATCCAGTTTCTTCTTAAAGTCACAATATTCTTGTCCAAAACAGGCATACCAGATAAACTAAACTGGTTAGAATTGAAATTTAGCCTTGTCCTAACCCCAAAATATCTGCCATGAAATAGCTGAAAATTATGAGTAAGGTGGTCCTTTTCATTGAACTGATATCAGTGTCTGTTTTGTGGGATATTACTGTAACAGGCAGCTTTTGCAGAAGGGGTATAAAACATTATGGCAAATCCAACTGATTCAACTGACTGATCAATGTAGGTTATTGCTGAACAATGTGGAGATGGGGGGGGGGGGGGGACTCCAAATTCATTATTTCACACATGTCAATAATTCATTTCAATTTTTAAACAATCTAACCTAAACAGTAAATGTAAGGGCAGCATGGTGATGCAATGGTAGAAATTACAGCGCCAGAGACCCGGGTTGGATCCCGACTACGGCTGCTGTCTGTACGGAGTTTGTAGGTTCTCCCTGTGACCGCGTGGGTTTTCTCCGGGTGCTCCGGATCCCTCCCACACTCCAAAGGCGCTCAGGTTTGTGGGTTAGTTGCCTTCAGTAAGGATTGTAAATTAGCCCTAGTGTGTAGGATAGTGCTAGTGTACAGGGATCGCTGCTTGGCGCAGAGTCGGTGGGCCGAAGGGCCTGTTCCCACACTACATCTCTAGACTAAACTAATGATAATAAACTGACAAACTTTAACATAGTCAGCTCACCCAACTAACACAAAAATATCTCCAGTTATTCATGTGCTGATAAAATGGGCCAGATTGTTAATAACCAGCAAGAAACGTAACGTCGCCCACTCATACTCTTGCATCCAGGGCCAATGAATGAAACAAAGCTGGGTGGCAGTGTGAGCTGCGATGAGGATGCTATGAGGCTGCAGGGTGACTTGGATAGGTTGGGTGAGTGGGCAGATACATGGCAGATGCAGTACAATGTGGATAAATGTGAGGTTATCCACTCAGGTGGCAAGAACAGGAAGGAAGAATGGTGTCAATTTAGGAAAAGAGGAGGTGCAACAAGCCCTGACTGTGTGCTCAGTCACTGAAAATAAGCATGCAAGTACAGCAGACAGTGAAGAGAGTTAATGGCATGTTGGCCTTCCTTGTGAGAGTATTTAAGTTTAGGAGCAAGGTGGTCCTACTGCAGATGTACAGGGCCCTGGTGAGACCACAGCTGGAGTATTGTGTACAATTTTGGTCTCCTAATTTGCTGTTGAGGGAGTGCAGCGTAGGATCACCAGGTAAGAGTGGGCAAGAGTGACCATAATATGGTTGAGTTCTTCATTAGGATGGAGAGTGACATCGTTAATTCAGAAACAAGGGTCCTGAACTTAAAGAAAGGTAACTTTGAGGGTATGAGACGTGAATTGGCCAAGATAGACTGGCGATTGATTCTTAATGGGTTGACGGTGGATATGCAATGGAAGGCATTTAAAGACTGCATGGATGAACTACAACAATTGTTCATCCCAGTTTGGCAAAAGAATAAATCAGGGAAGGTAGTGCATTCGTGGATAACAAGGGAAATCAGCGATAGTATCAAAACAAAAGATGAAGCGCACAAATTAGCCAGAAAAAACAGCCTACCAGAGGACTGGGAGAAATTCAGAGACCAGCAGAGGAGGACAAAGGGCCTAATTAGGAAAGGGAAAATAGATTATGAAAGAAAACTGGCAGGGAACATAAAAACTGACTGCAAAAGCTTTTATAGATATGTGAAGAGAAAAAAGGTTAGTTAAAACAAATATAGATCCTTGCAGTCTGAAACGGGTGAATTGATCATGGGGAACAAGGACATAGCAGACCAATTGAATAACTACTTTGGTTCGGTCTTCACTAAGGAAGACATAAATAATCTGCCGGAAATAGCAGGGGTCCGGGGGTCAAATGAGATGGAGGAACTGAGTGAAATCCAGGTTAGCCGGGAAGTGGTGTTAAGTAAATTGAATCGATTAAAGGCCGATAAATCCCCAGGGCCAGATAGGCTGCATCCCAGAGTACTAAAGGAAGTAGCCCCAGAAATAGTGGATGCATTAGTGATAATTTTTCAAAACTCTTTAGATTCTGGAGTAGTTCCTGAGGATTGGAGGGTAGCTAATGTAACACCACTTTTTAAAAATGGAGGAAGAGAGAAAACAGGGAATTACAGACCAGTTGGTCTAACGTCGGTAGTGGGGAAACTGCTAGAATCAGTTATTAAAGACGGGATAGCAGCACATTTGGAAAGTGGTGAAATCATTGGACAAAGTCAGCATGGATTTATGAAGGGTAAATCATGTCTGACGGATCTTATAGAATTTTTCGAGGATGTAACTAGTAGAGTGGATAAGGGACAAGGTCCCACATAAGAGATTAGTATACAAACTTAAAGCACACGGTATTGGGGGTTCAGTATTGATGTGGATAGAGAACTGGCTGGCAGACAGGAAGCAAAGTGTAGGAATAAACAGGTCCTTTTCACAATGGCAGGCAGTGACTAGCGGGGTACCACAAGGCTCAGTTCTGGGACCCCAGCTATTTACGATATATATTAATGATTTGAACAAGGGAATTGAATGCAACATCTCCAAGTTTGCGGATGACACGTAGCTGGGGGGCAGTGTTAGCTGTGAGGAGGATGCTAGGAGGCTGCAAGATGACTTGGATAGGCTGGGTGAGTGGGCAAATGCATGGCAGATGCAGTATAATGTGGATAAACATGAGGTTATCCACTTTGGTGGCTAAAACAGGAAAGTAGATTATTATCTGAATGGTGGCCGATTAGGAAAGGGGGAGATGCAACGAAACCTGGGTGTCATGGTACATCAGTCATTAAAAGTAGGCATGCAGGTGTATCAGGCAGTGAAGAAAGCGAATGGTATGTTAGCATTCATAACAAAAGGATTTGAGTATAGGAGCAGGGAGGTTCTACTGCAGTTGTACAGGGTCTTGGTGAGACCACAACTGGAGTATTGCATACAGTTTTGGTCTCCTAATCTGAGGAAAGACATTCTTGCCATAGAGGGAGTACAGAGAAGGTTCACCAGACTGATTCCTGGGATGTCAGGACTTTCATATGAAGCAAGACTGGATAGACTCGGTTTGTACTCGCTAGAATTTAGAAGATTGAGGGGGGATCTTATAGACACTTACAAAATTCTTAAGGGGTTGGACAGGCTAGATGCAGGAAGATTGTTCCCGATGTTGGGGAAGTCCAGGACAAGGGGTCACAGCTTAAGGATAAGGGGGAAATCTTTTAGGACCGAGATGAGGAAAACATTTTTCACACAGAGAGTCGTGAATCTCTGGAATTCTCTGCCGCAGAAGGTAGTTGAGGCCAGTCCATTGGCTATATTTAAGAGCGAGTTAGATATGGCCCTTGTGGCTAAAGGGATCAGGGGATATGGAGAGAAGGCAGGAACAGGATACCCAGTTGGATGATCAGCCATGATCATATTGAATGGCGGTGCAGGCTCGAAGGGCCGAATGGCCTACTCCTGCACCCATTTTCTATGTTTCTATATTCCTGGGATAGCGGGACTGACATATGATGAATAAGGGGTAGGCCATTTAGGACTGAGATGAGAAAAAACATTTTCACCCAGAGAGTTGTGAATCTGTGCAATTCTCTGCCACAGAAGGCAATGGAGGCAAATTCACTGGATGTTCGATTGAGCTCTTCGTGCTAAAGGTATCAAGGGATATGAGGAAAACGCTGGAACGGGGGTACTGATTTTAAGTGATCAGCCATGATCATGTTGAATGTCGGTGCTGGCACGAAGGGCCGAACAGTCAAATCCAGCACCTATTTTTCTATGTTTCTATGTTTCTAATCTCTAATGTGGGTCTGGCTCCCAGCTGATCAGCATGGCTAAATGTGAAGTGACGTTGCAAAGAACTGGTGCACCAAGTAGTCACTTTCTTTGCTGTGAATTTCTCTAGGTCAGTGATGGTGACATGTCAGATATGGACCGTGGCCAACTAAACAGAATTACAGTCAATTAGATTATTCTTGCATCTCTCAAAGACATCAAAGCATTTCAATTTTCAATTAACTATTTTGTATTACTCGGAATGTTTTCCAGACAAATGCAGCAGTGATTTAATTCATAGCAAGATTTCAAATAAGATTGGAAAGCCTGGGTTTGTATTCACTGAAATTTAGAAGAATGAGAGGGGATGGTATACAAACATATAACATTATAAAAGGACTAGACAAGCTAGATGCAGGAAAAATGTTCCCAATGTTGGGCGAGTCCAGAACCAGGGGCCACAGACTAAGAATAAAGGGGAGGCCATTTAAAACTGAGATGATCAGCCATGATCATATTGAATGGCGGTGCAGGCTCGAAGGGCCGAATGGCCTACTCCTTCACCTAATTTCTATGTTTCTATGTTTCTATGAGATGAGAAAAAACTTTTTCACCCAGAGAGTTGTGAATTTGTGGAATTCTGCCACAGAGGGCAGTGGAGGCCAATTCACTGGATGCATTTAAAAGAAAGTTAGATAGAGCTCTTGGGGCTAGATGAATCAAGGCATATTGGGGAGAAGGCAGGTAGGCTGTGGGCCGAGCACTGAAAATGTGTCTAGAATTTTACTTTTGTGACCCATGTCTCGGAACTACATGAAATTTTGCACAGATTTCGATAACATATAATTTAGAAGAAAGTCATAACTCATCAGTTCCAAAAGTGGCACATTAATTAATTAAACTAATTAGAAAATGAGATCGAAAAAGTAAGTGCCACCTAGTGTTCAGTACCCATATTACATCATGTGGAGCCTAATTCTGTGCTGCGGTCTATTAAACCATATACACTCGCTGCAACACTGGCCTACCGACAGCCCGACCAACCACTCACAGCACCTACAGGCTGTCCGACCAGTCACAGCACCCACCAGCGGCCCGGCCCAACTGACCACTACTCTCAGCACCCACCAGCGGCCCGGCCCAGCCTGACAGGCCGACCGATCCTCCACAGCATCCATCGGCCTACCGACAGCCCGACCAACAGACCGATCGACTGATCGACTGAATGAATGACCGACCAACTGACTGAATAACCAACTGAACGACCGATCAGTGTGTGTGTGTGTGTGTGTGTGTGCGTGTGTGCATATTTATTTGTGTGTGATCACATCTACTTGAAGAAACTACGTGCTAACGGGAACATTTTTACATATTCCGGTAGAAATTTATCACGTGAAATCAAAAATTGCCTTTTCTGAAAATTTCATGCATTATTTCTGGAGTTATTTATGAAAATGTTCACAAATCTCAAATAACTTATAAAATAAATGAGATTGTCTCGCTGATTGATGACGTCACAATGGATCTGACTGCTTGCGTTTGCTCGCGCTGCGAGTGACGTCACCACTATTCTGTCTTCTGTACTTCTTGGCTTCTTAACTTTCAGTTCTTTAAATTTGTCACTTAGCGTTTTTAAACTGCTGCTCAGGCACGCACCGCCGGGCTCCTTGAAGTTCTACAACATGGCGGCGGTGGTCGTTATCGCAGGGCGGGCACGGGGGTAGCGCAATGGAAAGGTCACGTGACGGCCATCACAGGGACGACCTCCATCTCCCTCGCCGGTTCATCTGTCAGGCGGGTGGGTGGGCTTCCCCTCATGGAAGCCACAATCAGCCGGCCCTCCGCTGCTTTTGACAGTCCTCAGCTCGCTCCGGGCCTTGCTTGGGTCCACGCCTGGTGGGGACGTTGCCGCCTCCGCGAGTTGCCACTCTCGCCACTCCTCCTCTCTCTCTCTCCCCCTCCTCTCTCTTTCCTCCCTCCTCTCTCTTGCCTCCTCTCTCTCCCCTCCTCCCTCTCTCTCCTCCCCCCCCACCTTCCATCCCCCCGCCTCCCCAACCCTCCCCACTCCCCCCCCCTCCCCATCCTCCCCCCTCCCCCCCCCCCCCCTCACTTCCCCCTCCTCCTTCCCCCTCCTCCCCCTCCTCTCCACTTCTCCCCCCCACCCCCTCCCCTCCAACCACCTTTCCCTCTTTCTCTGCCCCTCTCTCTCCCTGTCTCTGTCTCTGCCCCTCTCTGTCTGTCCCTTCCCCCTCGCCCACCTCTGCCCCTCTCTGCTCGGTCTCTGCCCCTCTCTCTCGGTCTCTTCCCCTCTCTCTGTGTCTTTGCCCCTCTCTCTGTCTCTGCCCCTCTCTCTCTGTCTCTTCCCCTCTTTCTCTGTCTCTGCCCCTGCCCCCTTTCTCTGCCCTCACTTTCTACTCCCTCCCTCTAGATGCGCCTAACATTGGTGTACTATTGTCACATGTACCAGTATCCAGTGGAAAACTTTGCTTTGTATGCTCCACAATGAAATCATACCATGTGTGAGTACAATCAAACCTTACAAAATAATCACCAGATTGCCGAATATAATGTTGGAATATTCAGCATTAAAGTTACAGAGAAGGTGCAAACAAAAAAAGAAAAAGTGCAAAGGTCACAATGAAGTAGGTTGGAAGTTTAGTTTAGTTAAGATATACAGCTTGGAAACAGGCCCTTCGGCCCATTACATTTGCACCTACAAGCAATCCCCGCACATTAACACTATCCTACACACATTTAAACATACACCAAGACAATTAACCCACAAACCTGTTGGAAAGAACTGCAGATGTTGGTTTAAATAGAGGCTAGACACAAAACGTCTGAAGAAGGGTCTCGAACCGAAACGTCATCCATTACCTCTCTCCAGAGATGCTGCTTGCCCCGCTGAGTTACACCAGTATTTTGTGTCAACGTACGTCTTTTGAGTGTGGGAGAAAACCAAAGATCTCAGAGAAAACCCACGTGGTTACAGGGAGAAGGTAAAACTCCGTACAGAGAGCACCCGTAGTCGGACCAAACCCGGGTCTCTGGCGCTGCAAGTGCAGTAAGGCAGCAACTCTACCGCTGTGCCACCATGCCGCAAGATCTGGACTATACTCTTAGCTTATAAGAGCTTCATCTAGTTGCTTGATATCAGCAGGAAAGAAGCTGCTTGTGTGTCTGACGATATGTGCTTTATAGATTTTGTATCTTCTGCTCGACGGGAGATTTAACACTCAAGAGTTTTTAATATGGATCAGGAGCGGAATGTGCAAATCTTACCTGCTGCAGTTTCATTGGCATGTTAAAGCAACAACATAACAAATACACATACAATCATGAATAATGCAATATATTGTGAGTAACACTAGGTAACCAGACCATAATAGTTACTGCCAAAGCATGTAGAGCAAATGTCTTCATCCATACAGCAGAAGGTATAGAATCTTGAAAATGCCCACCACCAGACTCAGGAATAGATTATTCCACTTTGTTATCAGGCTTCTGAAAGATCCTTCCATTAGCTAAGATACTGTCTGATTCACCTCTACCCCATTGTGCAAGTTGGACTTTGTCTTTGTAACTGATGCGCTAAAATGCTGAGAAGTATATTCTGCACTCTGTTGCTCTATCTATTGTACTTGAGTTTGATTTGATTGTATTTATGTCAAGCATCATCGGATCTGATTGAATAGCATGTGTATCTGAAGACAATGTCCCTGAAACTATTACACACAAGCTGCTGCAGATGATTACTTGCAGAAAAGGACACAGAGTGCTGGAGTAAAACACAACGGGTCAGGCAGAGCATGAATAGGGGGTGCTGACCTGAAACGTCACATGTTAATATTCTCCAGAGATCCCCTTGAGTTACTCCAACACTTTATTTCTTTCGCTGAAGCTATTGCTGCCCTAGATCACATGTTCACACACAGATTGTGGCTTGAACCTGAAACTAAATGGACTTGAAAATAGATAAGGCTACATCCCAGGCTAGATGCGATGACTGTATCAACATCAGTAATTCGAGGCAATGCTAGAACTGTGTTGATGTATGCTAAAGAGGTACATCACTCCAGATGCACTTTTCACTTTTGGTGGAAATGCAATGACTAGAGTCATGACGCAAAATCATATGTTAATTCATCGTTTGAATTCGGGCTAATGGTGTGTGTATGTGTGTGGGGGGGGGGAGATTGCATAGGCAAAAGTCACAATCAAGTCCTACCTTTTGAACCCATATTCCGAGTTATATACCATCATTACATAAAGAGCAATAGATATTTATATGTAAGCATGAGGAACTGCAGATACTGGTTTACAAAAAAAGACAAAGTGTGGGCCAAGCATCATCTCTGAAGAATATGAATAGGTGGCGTTTTGGCATTATCTGACTGATATTTATATATGTTTGTTATAATTTCTGAAATTTAGTTTGTGAATGGAGGTGACTCAAAGCATTTTGGGGGCAATGGAGGTTGAACAGAATTTGGCGTGGGAAGCTGAAGCACAGTCTAACAGGAGATTCTGGAGATTTTTGATAGACAATAGGTGCAGGAGTAGGCCATTCAGCCCTTCAGGCCAGCACTGCCATTCAATGTGATTATGACTGATCACCCACAATCAGTACCCCATTCCTGCCCTCCCCATATCCCCTGACTCCACTATCTTCAAAGGTCTGAAGAAGGGTTTCGGCCCAAAGCTTTGCTTATTTCCTTCGCTCCATAGATGCTGCTGCACCCGCTGAGTGTCTCCAGCATTTTTGTGTACCTTCCACTATCTTCAAGAGCCCTATCAAGCTATCTCTTGAAAGTATTCAGTGAACCGGCCTCCACCGCCCTCCGAGGCAGAGAATTCCACAGGCTCTCCACTCTCTGTGCGAAAAAGTATTTCCTCATCTCCGTTCTAAATGGATTACCCCTTATTATTAAACTGAAGCCCCTGGTTCTGGACTCCCCCAACATCGGGAACATGTTTCCTGCCTCTAGTGTGTCCAACCCCTTCATAATCTTATATGTTTCAATAAGATTCCCTCTCATCCTTCTAGTGTGTGTGGGAGGTCATAAAGCCATTTTAGTGTGTGTGGGAGGTCATAAAGGCAACCGCCTATACTCAGAGCAAGGCCAAATGCAAAATGGAAGAACAGCACCACATATTTAGCTTGTGGAGGAAGGATCTGCAGACGCAGGTTTAAACCAAAGATAGACACAAAAAGCTGGAGTATCTCAACAAGACAGGGAGCATCTCTGGCGAGAAGGAATAGGTGACATTTCGGGTCGAGACCCTTCTTCAGACTAGTTAGGGAAAAGGGAAACAAGAGACATTGATGATGTAGAGAGATAAAGAACAATGAAAAAAAAGTAACGTTGATAAAGGAAACAGGCCACTGTTAGCTGTTTTTGGGTGAAAACGAGAAGCAGGTTCGACTTGGGCGGGAGAGGGATGGAGAGAGAGGGAATGCTGGGGTTACTTGAAGCTACAGAAATCAATATTCAAACCACTAGGCTGTAAGCTGCTCAAGTGAAATATGAGGTGTTGTTCCTCCAATTTGCATTTAGCCTCACTCCAAGGACAGAAAGGAGACCTTGGACAGAAAGGTCTGGGAATGGGAAGGAAAATTAAAGTGTTTAGCAACAAGGAGATCTGGTAGGGTCAGGCGGACTTCCCTTTTCCCCAACAGCAGAAATGCTGTTCCGCTGAGTTACGCCAGCTTTTTGTGTCTATCATCATATTTAGCTTGGGCAGCCTATATCCCATCAGTATGAATGTTGATGTCTCTAACTTTAAGTAGCCCTTGAATCCCCTCTCTCTCTCCATCCCTACCCACCCTAGTCATTGTCCTAGTCATCCTGTTGAGTTTCACTGTCTGTATAACTCGTTAACACCTCGTCCACAGCCAAAAATGGACCATAGTCGGTTCCATCCTTCCATGATCGTCACTATTTGCATATCTTTCATTCTTTTGTTCTATATCTTTTTAAATCACCTTTTATATCTCTCGTTTCCTTTCCCCTGACTCTCAGTCTGAAGAAGGGTTTTGACCCCAAACATCACCTATTCATTTTCTCCAGAGATGGTGCCTGACCCACTGTGTTACCCCAGCTTTTTGTGTCTCTCAGCTGTACTGCAAGATCTCTCCTTTCCACAATGCTCTCCATGGCTCTAGTATTTATTGTAGAAGTCCTGCCCTGGTTTGACACACCAAAGCGGCACTCCGTAGATACGGTACATCTTTCGCCCAGTGAAGTCTCCGAAAATATCAGGGATCACACTGTTACACGTTGCATTTGTTTTAATTGTTTCTGCAGTCATATTCAATTTATGTTCAGCTGCCACACTAATATCTAGCAACTTAAAGTTTTGGTCCCCAGCTCATGTAGAGCATTATTATCATTGCCTGCATACACCAATCATTCTAATGGCCGGCAGCAAAATGTTGCTATGCACTTCTGTCAATGAATGCAACTTAATCATGCGTCCCAATTTCTGTGTTTTTTTGTGGACTATCTAGTTTAGACCTCATTGACATTAATGCACTGGAATTCTAATAACTACATGGTAATCATATTGAGTAGTAATTTCTTGCACATTTATCTGAGAGCAGTTTCAAGTTTCCAATAAATCACTGATTGGAGCTGACTGTCATTTTTTTTCCCCTCCGTATTGAACATCTCATGTTGGTAAGTGTTGTGGCTAATGGGGTTTGAGAAACTTACATCACATCACCATTTGAAAGAGCATTTCAGGAATTATTCCGTTAAGCATTTTATTTAACAAATTTGTTACTGCAAATTATGTTCAAGCATGTGAATTCAATGTATTCGTTTCTCTTAGTGCCCAGTTAATAGTTTGCACTCTCCACAGAAACAGCTCTAAATCTCCAACAGATGCGCTTCAACATTAGTCACAGAAGAGGCCCACTTCAGGTTGCCAATTTATTCATGGTCATGTGCATTCTTTGCAACAATTACCAATTACCCTGCTTTTGGAAGGATGAGGGGGATCTCTTTGAAACATACAAGATTGTTAAGGGTTTGGACACGCTAGAGGCAGGAAACATGTTCCCGATGTTGGGGGAGTCCAGAACCAGGGGGGTCACAGTTTAAGAATAAGGGGTAAGCCATTTAGAACGAAGACTAGGAATCACTTTTTCCTCACAGAGAATGGCGAGTCTGTGGAATTCCCTGCCTCAGAGGGCGGTGGAGGCAGGTTCTCTGGTGCTTTCAAGAGAGAGCTAGATAGGGCTCTTTAAAATAGCGGAGTCATATACCGAGGTTTATACTGCTGTATACTGCTTCAAATTAAAATATTAATTAATTAAGACAAAAAAAAACTCAGGGATATGAGGAGAAGGCAGGAACAGGGTACTGATTGGGGATGATCAGCCATGATCACATTGAATGGCAATGCTGGCTCGAAGGGCTGAATGGCCTACTCCTGCACCTATTGTCTATTGGAAGCTGAAATAAAATTGACTATTGCCTTATAAGAATCCTAAAGACCAAGGGCAATCCTGACTATGGGTGCTTGTCAGTACGGAGCTTGTACCTTCTCTCCAATGACCTGCGTGGGTTTCTCCAGGATCTTCAGTTTTCTCACACACTCCAAAGTCGTACAGATTTGTAAGTTATTTAGCTTGGTATACATGTAAATTGTCCCTAGTGTGTCGGATAGCTTTAGTATGCGGAAATTGCTTGTCGGCACAGACCTGATGGGCTGAAGGGCCTGTTTCCGCCCTGTGTCGCTAAACTAAACTAAACTAAACCGTTGTCTTTGAATTCTGGGCATCCTGTGTTAACTCTGGTGGTGCTGTTAAATATGACTCCCAGCTGTTAACTCTGCATAACACTGGCTATACCTCTGGGATCATTACGTGCCATTCACCTCTTTTTAAAGATTTGTGGAAATATCAGGTGATCATTCCCCTCTGCCACCTTTCCTCACTCGGAAGTTTGAAGTCTTATTAAAAGGAACATCCAATTCTCAGCACAGTTACTTTCATAGGACTTTGAAATAAAGAACATAGAGCAGTAGAGCAAACAATGGGTCATTATGGACTCCACCCTACCTAAGGTCATCCCCTTGCTGGCCCTGATTTGCTTTGGCCTTTCTCACTTCCAGTTTCCCCCTCTACGTCCCCATCTCTAACTTTCAGTCTGAAGAAGGGTCTCGACCCAAAACATCACCCATTTCTCTCCAGGATGCTGCCTGTCCCGCTGAGTTACTCCAGCATTTTGTGTCTATCTTTGGTTTAAAGCAGTGTCTGCAGTTCCTTCCTACACATCGGCAGCTCCTTCCTACACATAGAACAGTATAGCACAACAACAGGCACTTCAGCCCACGATGTCAGTGCTAAACTTGACGCCAAGACCATCACCTATCTACCAGCACAACCCATATCCCTCCATTTCCATATGTCTACCTAAAAGTCTTTTAGATGCTACTAAAATATCTGCTTCAACCACTACCCCAGGCAGCACATTCCAGACACTCACCACCCTCTGTGTAACTTGGCTTGTCTTGACTTGACTTGCTCCCCGCATCTCTATTGAACTACGCCCCTCTGACCTAAAAGGTGTGCCCTCTAGTATTTGATGTTTCCATCCCGGGAACAAGATTCTGACTGTCTACCCAACCATTTCCATCTTTATGTTGGCAAAGATAGTCTAGGAACAAGGAGAACTGAGAAAAAAAAGTATGTAATTTACTCCCAGTGTTAAATTAAAGCTGGCACATACCTGGGTGACCATCTTAGAAAAATCTGGCCCACCAACCTTTTTAATATCACCTTCACTTTCTACTTGGCCAAATAAATTCAGGTATATAATATTCACCATAAATAAGTCACACATTTGTTTCTTGAATTGCTTCTTCTAAAAAATCTGTCCTTCTTTCTGCCCAACGAATTTCAGCTATCAAACCAGAATGATTACTTACTACTTCAGAACAGCTCTTTGGAGGTCAATCCTAACCTTTGAAGGACAAGTTGTAGGCATTTTTTACCAGCTCGCTTGCTGTTATGAAAGATTGAACATTACCACAAGTTATACAAAATTCTTAGTTCATCTGTGAGCACCATTTAAACTGATCTCAAGGACAAATCAACGATGCAGAGGATAACAATACCGAAAGCAAACAAGTTCAGGAAGAGGTAACTGATTTGTAGCGGTGATTTTCCTTCTTGGCCAATGAATGAGTACTGTCATACTCTCGGAAGGAACAAACATTTACGGCAATAGTTCACACTATGGACACTCTGGTCTTTAAAATGTCTTTTCTGCTGCATTAGCCGAGATCAAGTAATACATCCAATGCCGCCATCAAGACAAGACTCTCTGTTCCACTCCAGAACGGCACAATGTTAAAGCTTTATGATAACTACAATTGAAACAATCTTAAAATATATAAATCCATGTATTAATCCAACTAAACTAGAAAACCACGTAACTTACCTGTGCTTCTTTGCCTTCTTATCTTCAGACCTTAATCTCCATTTATATCAATAGAATCCCAGTTCCTGTATCAGATGCAATACTGAATCATTGAGTCATAGGGTACTGAAACAGGCACCCAGCTCACCGAGTCAGACGCAGGACTGAGTCATAGTGTCATATGGTACTGAAATAAGCACTCCGAGCTGAGGATCAAACATTTATTTTACACTAAACCCAGAGTAATTCCATTTAATTCTCCCTTCATTCCCAATGAGATCACCAGATTCTATCACTGGCCAAAACACAATTCTAAAGAAGGGTCCCAACTCGAAATATGACTCTTCAGAGATGATGCATGCTGCCTGACCTGCTGTTGAAAATCCATTCCCTCCACAGATGCTGCTTGATTTGTTGGGTTCCTCCAGCACTTTGTGTCCTTTTTGTAAAGCAGCAGCTTCAGTTCCTTGTTTCTACACACATTATGTTAGCCAATCATAGGTATTGATCCCCCCCCCACCATCAAAGGGATCTATAACAGGGCACCGCCTCAAGCAGGCTGCCAAATTCACCAGAGCTCAAAACAGGCTCTGCATTTACTCCTGCGTTTGAGAAGGTAATACAGGAGTCTGAAAACGGTGACCACCACTTTCTAGAATGGCTTCCATCAGGTTCTTGAGCAGTACACAACACTAACTATGAACAATGGACTGTCTTTGATTGTACTCAGGACTTTGGGATTTTTTTTTTGCACTAGTGTTGTGGCCAATATTTTTAGTTTTGTTTATTCTCTATGTGTATTCTGCTTACAGGGCTGTTATGCTGCTGCTGCTGCAAGTAAGACTGTTTTATTGTTAGTATATATGACAATTAAACACTCTTGATTAAATTTATGTCTTTGGAATGGGGAAGAAAATCAAAGCATCCAGAGTAAACCCACAAGATCACAAGGTGAACTTGCACAAAAGGCAACAGAGACAAGAATTGCACCCAGGTCACGAGAAATGTGAAGCAATAACTCTAATAAGTAGATTCACAAGGAACTGTAGATGCAGATGTTTTCAGAAAAAGTCAAAGTGCTGGAGGAAGTCGGCAAAGCAGGTGAAATGTGTACGACGGAACTGCAGATGCTGGTTTAAACCGAAGATAGACACAAAATGCTGGAGTAACTCAGCGGGACGGGCAGCATCTCTGGAGAGAAGGAATGGGTGATGTTTTGGGTCGAGAGCCTTATATCACCCATTCCTTCTCTACAGAGATGCTGTCTGTACCGCTGAGTTACTCCAGCATTTTGTGTCTATCTTTCTCTGCCACAGAAGGTAGTTGAGGCCAATTCATTGGCTATATTTGAGAGGGAGTTAGATGTGGCCCTTGTGGCTAAAGGGATCAGGGGGTATGGAGAGAAGGCAGGTACAGGATACCGAGTTGGATGATCAGCCATGATCATATTGAATGGTGGTGCAGGCTCGAAGGGCCGAATGGCCTACTCCTGCACCTAGTTTCTATGTTTCTATGTTTGGCAAAGCAGGTAGCATCTTTTGATGGAATGGCAAGTGACCTTTTGGAAGAAGGGTTCCAACCTGTCATGTTGAAAATCCATTCCCTCCTCCAGAGGAAAGCGCTCCAGAGGGCCATTGACAACGCCCAGAGGATTGTCGGCTGCCCTCTCCTTACCTTGGAGGACTTACACAGTTCCCGCTGCACCAAAAAAACCCAGAATATCATAAAGGACATTTCCCACCCCGGACACTCCCTGTTTGAACTGTTGCCGTCAGGCAGACGGTACAGATCTACAAGGACAAGGACGAACAGACTAAAAAACAGTTTTTACCCCACTGCTATAAAAACACTAAATGTAGCCGCCAAGGAACGCAGGGGCGATACAGACTAAGGGACTGTGGTAACTGTGAAATCAACAGAAGGATGGAGGGTTGGGTGTGTATGCGTGCTTTGTTCGTGATATTTATTTAGTTGTTTATCTTTAATATTTTACCTTGTATGTATCGTTAGCTTTTAGAAATGTTTGAATGGTGCACTGACTGGCTGACATTTTAAATTTTGTTGTACATGGTTCATGTTACAATGACAATAAAGAAACTATTCTATTCTATTCTAGATGCTGCTTGATCCGCTGAGTTCCTCCAGCACTTTGTGTTTAGCTCTATTAACTGTGTCAATGCATTGAATTGGAGCTAATGCCCTGGCCAAATGTTGACTAATCCTGGCACGAACAGGCTTTGCTGCTGGATTCAGAAGCACTTCAGTCAAACAATGAGATAACTACGCAGCCATACAAAAACCTGATGTCCACTTAATTCTGGTGTTAAACCTTTGCTGATTAGATTAGTTAATTTAATCCATAGCCAAATAGTGTGTGTGAAACTGTTTATAAAACCCTTGGTGATCTGTGAGCCTTCTGAAAGCATTCACACTGCCAGTGTTATATCATCCCACAAATGTAATTAACAACATCAGGGAAAATAATCAATTCAAAGTCATTCTATTCACAGAGTTCCCAGAGCTTGATAGTAAGGGTCTTGGTTCAAGTAATTTTACAAATTCCTCAACGTATCATGACCAGGCAGCTATGATATACAAATTATTTAACATTATTTAGGATAGGCCATTTAGGACTGAGATGAGGAAAAACTTTTTCACCCAGAGAGTTGTCAATCTGTGCAATTCTCTGCCACAGAAGTCAGTGGGGCAAATTCACTGGATGTTTTCAAGAGAGAGTTGGATATTGCTCTTAGCGCTAACAAAATCAAGGGATATGGGGACAAAGCAGGAACGGGATACTGATTTTGGATGATCAGCCATGATCATATTGAATGGCGGTGCTGGCTCTTGCAACTATTTTCTATGTTTCTATGATATGGTGATAAGAATGATTATGCTGCAAAGGGGCAAATTTTCATCCTTAATGCCAGCATACCTCTTGACCTTTGTTTAACATGGAAAATAGAACAGTTCAGCACGGGAACAGGCCAACTGGCCAACAATGTCTGTACCAAACATGATGCCAAATTAAATTAATCTCCATTGCCTGCCTGCACGCGATCCCTAATCCCTTCATCCCTGCATATCCACATGCCTATCTGAAAGCCTCTTTAAACACCACTATCACATCTGCCTCCACCACCACCCTTGGCAGCTCGTTCCGGGCACCCAGCACCGACCACCACCGCATCTGTGCACATGACTTATCCATGTTCTCCAGAGATATTCATGACTCACTGAGTGACTCCAACAGTATGTGTCATCTTTTGTAAACCAGCATCTGCAAACACTCATTTCTAATCATCCTTTAAGATTTGCCCCTCTATTAGGGACAAATGTTAATTTCACTAAACCCAATCAACCTACAAACCCGAGGTGTGATGAGGGGTCTTAACCTGAATAGTCACTTATTCCTTTTCTCCAGATGCTGCCTGACCCGTTGAGTTACTCCAACATTTTGTGTCTATCTACAAACATAGAAACATAGAAACATAGAAATGAGGTGCAGGAGTAGGCCATTCGGCCCTTCGACCCTGCACCATCATTCTATATGAACATGGCTGATCATCCAACTCAGTATCCTGTACCTGCCTTCGCTCCATACCACATGATCCCCTTAGCCACAAGGGCCACATCTAACTCCCTCTTACATATAGCCAATGGACTGGCCTCAACTACCTTCTGTGGCAGAGAGTTCCAGAGATTCACCACTCTCTGTGTGCAAAATGTTTTTCTCATCTTGGTCCTAAAAGATTTCCCCTTTATCCTTAAACTGTGACCCTTGTTCTGGACTTCCCCAACATCGGAAACAATCTTCCTGCTTCCAACCTGTCCAACCCCTTAAGAATTTTGTAAGTTTCTATAAGATCCCCCCTCAATCTTCTAAATTCAAGCGAGTACAAGCAGAGTACAAACCTGTACATCTTTGGAATGTGAGAGGAAACCGGAGCACCTGGAGAAAACCCACGCAGTCACAGGGAGAACATACAAACTCCGTACAGACAGCAACTGTTGTCAGGATCGAACCTGGGTCTCCGATGCTGTAAGGCAGGAAATCTATCCCTGCACCACAGTGCTGCCCCAATCATCTTACCTTAAGTGCTGTCAAATTTGTCTGACTGCTGATTACAGCCTCCTCAGACGTCTACAGTATATCCAGGTCATGTGAGAAGCAGGCCCTGAACCTGAGCACACAAGTGCTAAATTCAGCACAAAAGGAGCAATTTGGGCTTGGCATTAGACTGATGTTTCAACAGATCATTCTGCAGGAATTAATGATCACTAAGGAATTAGTATTTCTTCAGGTTGACCAAAGACCATACAATGAGATTGCAACCAACCTTAATTTAGCTTGCAGCTGTCCCCATCCCCCAGTCTAGATACATGACAAATATAATAACCTCACCAAGAAACCAGAAACAGTGTGATCTCATCCACCTCCCCTTCACCATTCACTTATCACACATAATATCAACCAATGCCTTCACATACACTAAAGGGCCTGTCCCACTTGGGCGACCTAATCTGCGAGTTCTGGCGAGTTTGCCCTGGACTCATACTCGCAGCATGGTTGACACGAGGTTGTAGGAGGTCTTCGTAACTCCCCTTCATGCTCGAGTGTGGTCTCCGCGTACTCGAGGCCTCAGCTAGGTCGTGGCGTTTTTTTCAATGTTAAAAAAATGCCTGCGAATTAAAAAAAGGTCGCCATGGAAAAAATCGACACTTTTTTTACTCGTAGGTTTAGTCATAGTAGGTCGTAGTAGGTCGGCATGTTAATCGTAGGTAATCAAGGGTAGTCGAAGGTAGTCATAGATAGCCTTCATCGTAGTTGAAGGGAGGTCGAAGGAGATCGTCTTCACTCTCCACTATTTGGTTTCCCAATTTTCCCGAAGTTAGTCGTAGCTAGTTGTAGCTGGTCTTCAACATAGTCGAAGGAGGTCGAAGGAGGTCTTCAACATGTCATTTATTTAAACTCTTCTAAACTCGCCAATTAGATCACCCAAGTGGGACAGCCCCTTTAATTATTTCCATGCACCTCTTCACTTTATCCCCCGTATTCACATTGTTATCTGCAAACCACCCCTGCATCATGGTACCACATCCACCATCCACCACAGCCTAAAGGGCTTGTACCACGAGCATGTGATTGCATGTGGCAAGCGCGACCTAACATGGTCGCTTGAGTTGTACGGCCTCGAGGGGCCGGTCCCACTTCGATCGCCGGAGCCGTATGGAGTTGTGTGGAGCTGGCCCCGACATCGCGTGGGGCTCCGAAAAACTGACCGTGTTCAAAAATTCCGTGCGGCAACGGCCTGCCGGCCCGCAGCCACATTAAGACCGTACGCACCACCTCGACAGGCATATGCAGCATCTCGACGCCATACGTCACGCGCGAACTCCCCGGGGACTTCGCTCGAACTTCACGTCACTCACTCGACCTCCGCACGGCTCCCGCTTCTGGTTCGGTCACGCTCGCCGCATGCAATCGCATGCTGGTGGGACAGGCACTTAAGACCATGAGCCATCGGTGCAGAATTAGGCCACTCAGCAAATCGAGTCTACTTGGGCGACGTAATTTTCCATCCCCACCATATTTTACTGCCTTCTCGCCGTACCTTTTGATGCCCTTCACTGCCTGAAAAATACCCAATGTATTATCCTCCAAAGCCCTCTGGCAATGAATTCACCACCCTCTAGCTAAATAAATTCCTCCTCGTCTCCACTTTATTCTGAGACTGTGCCCTTTGGTTCTAGGCTCTCCCACTAGTGGAAGCATCCTCTGTGGGAGCCGTTGAACCCAACACTCATTTTGCTTCATAGTCACCCACCATACCCTATTGGCAACACTGCTCACTCCCAGCATTGAAGGCTACATATTGATGTCTGCACAGCACCTGTGGATATTAAACTGAGAGATTCAACCCGTCAATGGGACATAATTAAATAATTAATTTGCAAGAAGTGCCTTTACTCAAACCGCTGCGGAATACTGTACCACCATGACAGATTCTGCACATAACCAAGGTGTACTTTTTAAAAGCCTTCTTTAAATACTTGAAGGAGAAAAAGGTTCTGTCATGAAAATTTAATTTGAATTTCAGAGAAAATCTTTCAGGATATCATAGAAAACTAATTCTCCATTTGCACCACACGTAAAGTCCAGCGTATTATGCATGTGCATTCACAATGCTTCTCCAGATAACATCAGATCTTGAAAGGAGTTAAAGGCTTTGCAAATGGAGGGAGTGTAGTTATGCAATGTCATCTATTTTACCGAAAGACAGTGAGGAATTGACTTGGCAGAAGGAACTGGAGAATGAAAAGAGCAACTATATTCCCAGTCCAATATTTGTACATCACAACTTTTTCATTGATTTATTATTGCCACATGTAGCTAAACACAGTGAAAACCTTTGATTACATACTATCTAGTCAAATCATTCTGTACATGATTACAATCAAGCCATACACAAGCCCTACAGGTCGTACAGAGAGAACAATACCATAATGCCAGAATATAGTGCCACAGCATGGGAATGTTATAGCTCCAGAGAAAACTTTAAGGTTTGCAATGAGGTAGGTTGGAAGATGAAATGTACACCCTAGCGTATGATAGGACTATTCAGTAGTCTGATAACATCGGGGATGAAGTTCCTCCTGAATCCCATGGTGTATGCTTTCAAGCTTTTGTATCTTCTGCCCCATGGGAAAGGGAAGGAGAGGGAATGGCCAGGGTGAAAAATGTCTGTGATTATGTGGCGGCTTTTTCAAGCAGTGTGAAGTCTAGATGCAGTCGACAATGGCAGGCTGGTCCCTGGATGATGCATTGAGCGATATTTACAATTCTGCAATTTATTACAATATTGGGCAGAGCAGTTGCTAAATCAGGCTATGATGCATATCAATAGGATGTTTATACAGTGCAATTGTAGGGGTTCATAAGTTCATCAGCAGAATTAGGCCTTTCGGACCATCGTGTCTACTTTGCCATTTGATCATGGCTGATCTATCTTTCCCTCTTAACCCTGCTCTGCTGCCTTCTCCCTGTAACCTTTAACATACTCCTCCTGACCACAGACCGTTGAAAGCAGTTACTCTAACAGGCATGACTGTTGGTAAGAGTCGCTGGAGGCTAGCTGAAATTCCTTAGTCTTCCGAGGTTTGAGATTTGAGTCGAGATTCAGTTTTGCAGTGGAAAGCAATTAGCACCCTGGAGTGACTGCATAAGTTGCTGCATAAGTTTAATGTTTCAATAAGAAATCCGCTCATCCTGCTAAATTCCAGACTGGCCCAGCCGCTCTATTCTTTCAGCATATGACAATCCCGCCATCCTGGGAATTAACCTTGTGAACCTACGCTGCACTCCCTCAATAGCAAGGAGGTCCTTCTGTAACGGGTATAGCTTGGACCCAATAGCAGCACAGAATCAGGCAGGTATAATAGATAATGAACTTTATTACGATACTGTAACACAGAGTAGTAACACAGGAATGGGTACACCATACTCACACAGAGGCTCAGGATTGAGCGAGGGTTGCGAAGAGGGGCAGGCAGGAGACGTAGTCGGGGTAGCGGAAGGTCCGGTAACCAGGAGATCCAACACACGATGTAAACAAACCAGCGATGAACAGACGAAAGGAGAGTCGAAGCCAGGCAGGAAGTCGAGGAGCCATTGCAGGGCTACACCAAACAGCCCAGGAGAGAGGCAGACAAAAACCAGGAGGTACAGGACGAAGGCCGTGGTCGGGGACAGAAGGCTGAGGTGATATCCGGGAAGACGACAGGACGGAATGGTCAGGGGCGGGCAGGTTCGAATCCGTGTAGGCAGTCGGGAAATCGCTGGAGAGTCTTGCATGAATGCTGAGAACAATCTGGCACTGTGTGAACGGTGAGGAGAGTCTACATACCGGGTTAATAGGTGATCAGAGGCAACTGAGTGCAACAGGTGAGGAGAGTTGGGCTGATGAGAGGGGAGTGGCAGGCAGGCAGGTGAGGAGAAGGAGGGACCGGTGGAAAAGTACTGGGAGGTGAAGTGGATGAGAATGAGGAGAGGGCAGACTGTGACACCTTCCTCAAATTTGGAGACCAAAACCGCACACAATACTCCAGGTGTGGTCTCACTAGGGCCCTGTACAACTGCAGAAAGGCCTGTTTATGTCTCATAAAGGCTGCAGAACATTCCCAAGGGAAGGAAGAGCAGTTGGAGGTTTGTTGTGCACGTGGGCACAAATGACATAGGGAGGAAAGGATTGAAGATCAGCAGAGTGACTATAGGGAGCTGGGCAAAAGGTTAAAAAGCAAGCCCTTGAGTGTAGTAATCTCCGGATTGCTCCCATATCGTGAGAGCAAGAACAGGAAGATAGGAATTGTGAATTTGTGGCTGAGGAGTTGGTGTATGGTGCGAGCATTCAGATTTCGGAGCCACTGGCATTTCTCCTGGGGCAGAGTTGACTTGTACAAGAGTGACGGTTTGCAGCTGAACTGGAAGTCTTCTAATAATTGGCTCTGTAAACTGCTCCTGATGTGTAGGATGTGAAACGGGGATAACATAAGGGGAATAATGAAAGTTTGATGAGAGTGAAAATTGGGCACTGGGGGTGAATGAATTCCTCCACTTAATTAAATTCATTAAGTTTGAAATAAACTAAACCTAGACATTGTGAGGGCTTTTGAAATCAACCAGGAAACTGATAAAGAGGGAGTTAATGGAATATACCAGCAAAGAAGAAATATAAAAAAAGGCTGTAAAAGCATTTATTTAGTCTCTTACATTTTACCCACCCAGATTTTCTCCCTGATGGATAAATCCTCATTTCCTCCCATCAGACTTGATCTTTCACCTTCTAACTCATGAATACCAAGTGCTAGTGTTCAGGGGAATTCAGAAACTTGACACATATAACCATATAACAACTACAGCACGGAAACAGGCCATCTCGACCCTTCTAGTCCGTGCCGAACACGTATTCTCCCCTAGTCCCATACACCCGCGCTCAGACCATAACCCTCCATACATTTCCCGTCCATATAACTATCCAATTTGTTTTTAAATGATAAAAACGAACCTGCCTCCACCACCTTCACTGGAAGCTCATTCCACACAGCCACCACTCTCTGAGTAAAGATGTTCCCCCTCATGTTACCCCTAAACTTCTGTCCCTTAATTCTCAAGTCATGTCCCCTTGTTTGAATCTTCCCTACTCTCAGTGAGAAAAGCTTATCCACGTCAACTCTGTCTATCCCTCTCATCATTTTAAAGACCTCTATCAAGTCCCCCCTTAACCTTCTGCGCTCCAAAGAATAAAGCCCTAACTTGTTCAACCTTTCTCTGTAACTTAGTTGCTGAAACTCAGGCAACATTCTAGTAAATCTCCTCTGTACTCTCTCTATTTTGTTGACATCCTTCCTATAATTAGGCGACCAAAATTGTACACCATACTCCAGAATTGGCCTCACCAATGCCTTGTACAATTTTAACATTACATCCCAACTTCTATACTCAATGCTCTGATTTATAAAGGCCAGCATACCAAAAGCTTTCTTTACCACCCTATCTACATGAGATTCCACCTTCAGGGAACTGTGCATATATTACAGTAGATTAACAGGTTGGCACAATATGAAATTATGCAGGTGAGTGGTTAGTTGGATTTTAGGGATTTGGAGAATCATGTAGAATTTTGATAAAACCGCACGTAAAATGTTCTGTTTTGGTCTCTAACTAACATTGTTTATACTTGAGAAAGCCACCAAGTTATGGAGTAACTCAACGGGTCAGGCAGCATTCCCAGAGTAAAGGGATGGGTGATGTTTCAGGTCGGGACCCTTCTTCAAATTGAAAGTAGAGGGTGGGTGTGAAGAGGTGGAGGCGAGAAAAGTTAAGGACCGATCCGGGCTCTCTTCAACCCCTAACCCCCTACTTTCAGTCGGAAGAAGGATTCCGACCCGAAATGTCACCAATCCTTTTTCTCCAGAGATGCTGCAGTTATTCCAGTAGTTTGTGTCTTTCCAAGGTAGAAGCCAGTATCTGCAGTTCATAGTTTCTACACTAATGTTCCTACTTACACTGGAGAAAGTGCAACAGAGACACACCTGATTGGTTTCTATGAAGACAGATCGTGCATCTTCATAGTAAACATATTTCTTCTTCCTACGCAGTCTCTTGGGATTGAGGATGTCTTCCTTTCTGGTTCTTAGAAGGCTGATGAGGCCAATATGATACTTGGATACTCTGTCTCAGGTGACATAGATGCTTGATGGAGTAGATAGGTGGAAAGTTAGTACACTGCTTCTATCAGGTTTGCTTGCCTTCTGTGTATATAGAAACATAGACATAGAAACATAGAAATTAGGTGCAGGAGTAGGCCATTCGGCCCTTCGAGCCTGCACCGCCATTCAATATGATCATGGCTGATCATCCAACTCAGTATCCCGTACCTGCCTTCTCTCCATACCCCCTGATCCCCTTAGCCACAAGGGCCACATCTAACTCCCTCTTAAATATAGCCAATGAACTGGCCTCAACTACCTTCTGTGGCAGAGAGTTCCAGAGATTCACCACTCTCTGTGTGAAAAAAGTTCTTCTCATCTCGGTTTTAAAGGATTTTCCACTAACCCTTAAGCTGTGACCCCTTGTCCTGGACTTACCTCACATCGGGAACAATCTTCCTGCAATATGAACCCAAAGTTCTCAGTTGAATTGAACTGAATTGAATATTTTATTGTCACATGCCCAAGGTATGCAAATAGTCGCCTGTAAAGGGTACTTACAAAGTTACAAAGTACCCACATGTCAGGTCCCCTTTTTGTTCCCCCCCCCCCCCCCCCCCCCCCCCCCTCATGGTGGTCCACCCGCACCAGGTCCTACTTTGTTCCTTCCTCCAACAGCGGCGTCCTCGCTTGCACATGTCCGTCCTTACTACGTCAGTCGGCGCCATCATCGACTGCCACACGGACCCCTCCACTATCGCCACCGGGTCCTCTCCAGATGCCTCTCTGGTGCCGACCCAGCCCCCAGCCGCGGGCTCCGCAGACCCAGGGGCCGTTAGCTACGGACTTCGTTGATTCACGAGGCTCCATTCCGACCCGCAAGACCCTGGCCCGAGAGACTCCGACCTGCGAGGCTCCGGCCTCCGCTTCTCAGTGGCACCTCCGGAAGGATTCAGCCCATAGCGGCACCTCTGGAAGGCGTCTGCCGCATCGCCACCTCTGGAACATCCTGAACCCTCCTGAACACTCTGTCACCATTTGAATGGTCACGGGAAAGGGATTACCAGAAATTGGTGGGGATGTTACAGGTTTTAAAATACTTTGAAAATACTATTGACACTTTTTCGCTATGCATTCATGCTATAGAAACATAGAAACATAGAAAATAAGTACAGGAGTAGGCCATTCAGCCCTTCGACCCTGCACAATTAAGGGATAGAAGTTTAGGGGTAACATGAGGGGGAACTTCTTTACTCAGAGAGTGATAGCGGTGTGGAATGAGCTTCCAGTGGAAGTGGTGTCGGCAGGTTCATTGGTATCATTTAAAAATAAATTGGATAGGCATATGGATGAAAAGGGAATGGAGGGTTATGGTATGAGTTCAGGCAGGTGGGACTAAGGGAAAAAATTGTTCGGCACGGACTTGCAGGGCCGAGATGGCCTGGTTCCGTGCTGTAATTGTTATATGGTTATATGGTTATATGGTTACTGCCATTCAATATGATCATGGCTGATCATCCATCTCAGTATCCTGTACCTGCTTTCTCTCCATACCCCCTGATCCCTTTAGCCACAAGAACCACATCTATTCTCTTAAATATAGCCAATGAACTGGCCTCAACTACATTCTGTGGCAGAGAATTCCAGAGATTCACCACTCTGTGTAAAAAAATGTTTTTCTCATCTCAGTCCTAAAAGATTTCCCCTTTATCCTTAAACTGTGACCCCTTGTTCTGGACTTCCCCAACATCGGGAACAATCTTCCTGCATCTAGCCTGTCCAACCACTTAAGAATGTTGTAAGTTTCTATAAGATCCCCCCTCAATCTTCTAAATTGTGGCGAGTACAAGCTGAGTCTATTCAGTCTTTCTTCATATGAAAGTCCTGACATCCCAGGAAGCAGTCTGGTACACTTGGAAATAAAGTATCTTTTTGGGGCATTTGAACAATGGAGTCTGCCCACCAAAGCCAACTGAGTGTAACTAGCACGTCATTATTTGCGATGTTTATCTGCTGGAGGATACAGACATTGGTTTGCTAATCCCACTGATACACCTGGTAGAGAAAATGATTTATTTCCTGTGCTCTGAGGTGGGTGGTGTTTGTACTCCACATCTCTGAAGCATTCAGGAGGGGAAGCACTGATGCCAATTAGACATTGGATTCCTTGCCATATTTGAAGTCTTGATCTTCAGATATGCTTGACCTCAGCCAACCAAAGATGGACTGCCACACTGAAGGTGATGGTGAAGTAGAAACATAGAAGCATAGAAAATAGGTGTAGGAGTAGGCCATTCGGCCCTTCGAGCCTGCACCGCCATTCAATATGATCATGGCTGATCATACAACTCAGTGTCCTGTACCTGCCTTCTCTCCTTTAGCCACAAGGGCCACATCTAACTCCCTATTAAATATAGCCAATGAACTGGCCTCAACTACCTTCTGTGGCAGAGAATTCCAGAGATTCACCACTCTCTGTGTGAAATTTTTTTTTCTCATCTCGGTCCTAAAGGATTTCCCCTTTATCCTTAAACTGTGACCCCTTGTCCTGGACTTCCCCAACATCAGGAACAATCTTCCTGCATCTAGCCTGTCCAACCCCTGAAGAATTTTGTACGTTTCTGTAAGATCCCCCCTCAATCTTCTAAATTCTAGCGAGTACAAGCCATCACTAATGTCTGCCTTAATTGGAATCATGGGAAGGATGATTTTATACACTTCTATAAGATCACCCGTCACACTCCTGAGCTCCATGGAATGAAGTCCTAGCCTGCCAACATCTCTCTATGGCTCAAGTCCTGGCAACTCCCTTATACATCTTCTCAGCACTCTTTCCAGCTTCATGATCTCCTTCCTATAGCAGGAAATACTCCAAGGATTGCCAGACTTGTTTCATCTTTGTTTATTATGGGTTCTAAGGTGGCTAATTAGACCAATGTGGGAATCACAGACATTTCCACTTAGTAACAACTTAATTGCTAATGCCCTTGCTGTTCATTAAGATTCCAAATTCTGCACTGATAATCTGAGACACAGATGAGACATTGATGAGAGATGACATCTGAGACTTCATTTAGTGATTAAATGACATACGGGTCTAGTTTTGAACTGAATTAAGTATTGCAAAGAATGGTTTGCTATGTGGAAACATTCATCTGTGTCAGGATGATGCATAACTTATTTTCACTGTCAGTCTGTACTAAGCATAATACTTTTAACAAAAATACTTTGCAGTTGGTGCAGTTCAAAAACAAGTTTGGCGACTTTTAGAAAGATAATTGAGGCTTGTTTTCTCAGAACTTTTGATATTGTTATTGGTTTATTGTTGTTATTGTACTAAGATACAGTGAAATGTTTGTGAAATGCTGCTCAGCGCAGACCCGGTGGGTGAAGGGCCTCTTTCTACGCTGTATCTCCAAACTAAACTAAACATGCCGCTTATAAGCATCAATTATTTATACTGCATGGAGAAAGCTAGAAAAAATGCATATAAACAACTTGCAGGTGATACATTTTGATTTAAATAGAGATATGAACATCATGAATAGGAAGTGGAACATGCTCCCCTTTGAGTCTTCATTATCATTCAATGAAATCATGAAAGTCTGGTCAGCGGCCTCAAATTTTTTTCTGACCATGTTGTTGGCACTAGAAACATGGTGGCACTTGTGTACTGCCTAGGTGAGGTCTGCAATATAATTTTACCAGGTTGTAAGAAAAACAAAGCATTTCACTGTGCCTAGGTACACATGACAATGAAGTATCATTGAATTATTGAATCATTGGAAGGATTTATGGAAGAATGTATATAATGTTTGATTTGCCATAGTCTAAAGATCCGTTATTGCATTGCATAGATTTAATTACTCAACTTCCAAATTTCTGCTGGTGGGAATTTCAAAATTCTTTAGTTCTAAACTCTTTAATCTAGTTTCTTTAATTCCGTGCTGAACCAGCGGTCCTGACTCACTAACACTATCCTGCACACACTAGGGACAATTTACAATTATGCCATGCCAATTAGCCAACAAACCTGTACGTCTTTGGAGTGTGGGAGGAAACCGGAGATTCCTGAGAAAACCTACACGGGTCACAGGGAAAACGCAAAAAACTCCATACATACTGCACCCATAGTCAGGATGGAACCATGGTCTCCAGCGATGCAAGGCAACAACTCCACTGTTGCTCCACCATCCTTTAAGTGAAAAAGCACTGTCATATGTATGATATTCCCTAACCTTAGGATCCCCCATCGTGGAACCATCGCTCAACATCTAGCCCCTCACTCCCTTCATCCAAAGGAAGGAACTGCATATATTGGTTCACACGGGCAGCATGCCTGTCCCTCTGAGTTACTCCAGTATTTTGTGTCTATCCAAAACATGACGGTTGTGGTTGTTAGTAGTCAAATCATCCCAGTTTCAGGACATCACTCCAGGCGTTTCTTGGAGTAGTGACCAAGATCCAAACAGATCTTCATCAGAGACCAGCCTTTTATCATAAGGCCAGAAATGGAAAGATGTGCTGATGATGGAACATTGTTCAGTTCCATTCCCAGGACCTCTGCAAACGGGGCAATCTGTGGTGATCTCAGCAAAATTGCAAAAGCAATAAACAGGCATGGGCTGAAAAGTGGCGAGTATTCTATCATGCTCCAAAGGTGTCAGGTAAGTGTCCAATAAGAAATATATACCATGTCATTCAATGACTACCATCGCTGAGTAATATGTCATTGATATCCTGAAGGTCATCATTCACTAGATTCTCAATTCATGGCACTGATCGAGATGGTCCAAAGCTTCAATTTCTTTTGTGTAAATATAAGCAGCAATTTGTTCTGAGCTACCTCAAAGCAATAGCTGAGAAAGCACACCAATCCTTCTACTTCCTTAGAAGGCTTAGGAAGACATCCCCAACAATCCACACCAACTTCTACAGATACACCGTAGAAACCATGTTATTAAGATGCGTCACAGCATGGTTTAGAAACAGCTCCATCCAAGACCGCAAGTAATAGCAGAGAGTTGTGGACATAGCCCAGACCACCACGCAAACCAAACTCTCTTCCATGGACTCCAACTACACTTTACGTTGTCTTGACCAGCTTAATCAAGGACCAGTCAAGGACCCGGTTGCTAGCTCTTCTCCCATCAGGCAAGAGGTACAGAAGTTTGAAAAACTCCAGATTCAGGGACAGAGAGTGGTGAATCTCTGGAATTCTCTGCCACAGAATGTAGTTGAGGCCAGTTCATTGGCTATATTTAAGGGAGTTAGATGGGCCCTTGTGGCTAAAGGGATCAGGGGGTATGGAGAGAAGGCAGGCACAGGATACTGAGTTGGATGATCAGCCACGATCATATTGAATGGCGGTGCAGGCTCGAATGGCCAAATGGCCTATTCCTGCACCTATTTTCTATGTGTCTATGTTTTTTTTCCAGCTGCTATCAGGCAACTGAACCATGCTTTCACCAGCTAGATCTACCATCGACCTCAGTTGAGACCTTTGAAATATCATTAATTGGACATTAGCATGCACTAAATATCCTGTATCTGTAAACTGTGGATGGCTTGATTGTAATCATGTATACTCCTCTCATTGATAGGATAGTACGCAACAAAGAAGCTTTTCACCGTGCCTCGATACGCGTGACAATAATAAACTACACTAAACTAAAAGTAAACTAAACTAAAATCCACAGGACAAAGTTAAACATTGACTTTACATCAATTGCCACTTGCTGAGGATAGTTCCAAATGTCTTCCATTCTCTGTGGGGAAAAGTATTTTGTGACATCAATTCTGAAGGCCTGGTTCTAATTTGTAGACTCTTCCCCAAAAGAACAGAATTATATCAAGATCGATGATGTTCACTTCTGCCAACTGCTCCAGTGTGCACATATTCACAGAAGCATTATTCTTCATGTACTCTAATACCTGGCTGCACTGTGCAGGTTTTCAAAAGAGACTCTGCTGCTTGCTGTGGTTTTGATGTGACATATATTCTCACTGGATCAGCATGCAGCAGTTTTTGTATCAATGTACTTTGACATCTGTTTGATTTGCTGCTTAATACACAATACGCCTCTTCAAAACAAATTTGGTTTCAAAGTGCCCCGTAGTTGTTTCTTGCTCCAACTTGTGGAGTGACAGAGCACAGAGTGAACATTGCTGAACTTTGCTTTGTCAGCTTCCCAGGATCTGATTCAGATTAGTGCTTTAAAACATTTGTACAGTGGCGAGAAAACTCCCCCAAGAATGTACTGATGGCATGTAATAGTTCTGGTAATTTGCCTCTTGTTTTCTCATCTTAATGCTGAACAGAGCACGAATACTGCTTTGTTGCGAGTTACTGACTCTTTCTGCATTTAGCAGTGTTTAGCTGGTGCGGTGATGGCTTTTCGAATCTGCTTAATCCTCCCTGAGGGAATAACCGAAGAATAATGTTCATTGTGATTCACCTGGCATCCTGTCTCAGGCAGACTTAATGGACCAGCTGGTCTTTTTGTATTCCTGTGGATTTCTTACATTATAGTTCTTGAGGACACCTTCAGGAAGGAAATGTCGTGAAATCTTTCCAGATCCAACAATAATGAAGCAAAGCAGCTGAAGAGACTGTGCCAGGTTGTAATTGACAGGAAAAAAAATCATAACTTCACAATGGGACTTGAGACACAGCTCAGCATGGAAGACGTGATTGAGTGTTTGAAGAAGTAACAAAGGAAGATTGACGAGGACAAGGCCATAGACAAAGAGTATATAGACTTCAGCAAGGCCTCTGATAAGGCTGCTCTGGAAAGACAGATCACATGGGATCCATAGAAACATAGAACCATAGAAAATGTTTTTTTTGTGATTTTTTTTATTTTTTATTTTTTATGATACTGCCTGTAAGGGAAATTCATTTCATTGTCTCAAATTGAGACAATGACAATAAATTTGAATACAATACAATACAATACAATACAAAATAGGTGCAGGAGTAGGCCATTCGGCCCTTTGAGCCTGCACTGCCATTCAATATGATGATGGCTGATCATCCAACTCAGTATCCTGTACCTGTCTTCTCTCCATACCCCCTGATCCCTTTATCCACAAGGGCCACATCTAACCCTCTTAAATATAGCCAATGAACTGTATCCAGGGAGAGCTGGATACATAATTGGATACAGAATAATTGATAGAATTGATTGATAGAATTTATTTGCCACACAACCAGGGTCGGTGGAATTTTGGGTTGTCAGCAGCGGTACAATAATAAAGAACACACAACCACAATAAAAATGTAACACAAACATCCACCACAGCATTCATCACTATGGTGGAAGGCACAGAACTTGGCCAGTCCTCCTCCATTTTCCCCCGTGGTCAGGACCTCCACCCTCCGCAGCCGTTGCTGCGGGCGTCCAGATGGTAAGGGACAAAGTCAAAGGCAAGGTAAGTCCAGAATCGGCTCTTCCCCACCGGAGACCACGGCTTCAGGCTGGTGTAGGCCGCAGGCTGACGGTCGAAGATTTAAGGTTCCCGCTGCGCCGTGCCGCAGCCAGAAGCACCGCAGACCGCAGGGCCGGTGGTCGAAGCTCCCCTCCTGGGGTGATAGTGTGTCCATGCCAGACCAGCGGTAGAAGTTGGCCGCGGGCCGGCAGTGATGGCTTCTGCTTCCCCCGGGTCCCCCACGAGGGATCCCGGGCTGTAGACGCCGCGCCAGCTGGAGTTGTGCAGACCAGGGCTTCAGGCTGCCGGCTGCCCCGGGCCAGCGAAACGGAGCGCTCCCCTCCAGCGAGCCCCAGCGAGGGCTCACCGGCTCCATACCGAGAGTCCACGCTGCGCCCGCCGCTGAAGCCCCCGGGCACGTCTCCAGGAAAGGCCGCGCCGATCCTTGCTGTTAGGCCACGGGGGAGGCGACCTGGAAAAAGTTGCCTCTCCGTGGAGGAGGTGGCCAAAACGGTTTCCCCTTTACCCCCCCCACACCACCCCCCACACAAAACACACCGAGAAACATCAAAAACATACTTTATAACATACTAAAAAAATTTAAAAAGTTGAAAAACTAACGTACTGCTAACAATGATAATGATTAATCCCACTCTTTCTTACTCCATCATTTCATTCAGCTCTGTTCAGAATTGGGAATGGTCTTTACTACTGCTTGCTGCTCTGTGTCTTCTAAATATATGGTGCATCAACATGCTCACCTTGGATTGAAGATCCTGGAAGTCCTTCCTTGAAAGTCGTTCCCTGAACATTAACCGCAGTGGCCGTGTGAGGTTTACATGTCGCGTGACTGAGAGTGGAGATATGCACTGCTATATTCTTTCTCACACCCTGAGGTGGGAAGCTTTACGAAAAAATGGGGACCTGAGAAATGTGACTCTGCAGTGAATGGAGTGGGCCGATCCCTTGCCGGGGATCGCTGGAGAAGAGCTCCGACCGCCGGCCTGCGGCCTATCACATCCTGAAGCCGCGGTCTCCGGTAAGGAAGTAACCGATTCGGGAACTCCAAGCCGCGGAGTGTGTTTGACCTGTCCCGACGTCGGAGCTTCGATCATCCTGACGAGACGGCTTGCACATCGGGCCGTCCATAGCGGCGACTACGGAGGGTCAAGGCCCCTGACCACGGATGAACAAAGGAGGAAGACTGACTGAACTTTATTGCCTTCCATCACAGTGAAGAATGCTGTGGTGGATGTTTATGTTAAATTCTATTATGTTTTGTGTTCTTTTTAATTGTATGGCTGCATGGTAATTCATTTCACTGCACCTTAATTGGTGCATGTGACAAATAGATGTGAACCTTGAACCGTGAACCTTGAACTGAGGTTTTGGACAAATTCCATCATCGGGTAAAAGCTAAAACAGGCTTTGTTGTAATTTATGAAGCTCCATCGTTGCATCCAACACAAACACTGTTCCGTTCTCTTCAATGCAGTTCTATTCCAGCCCTGAATGTCATAGTCCTAGAGTCACCCAGCATGGAAACAGGTCCTTTGTCCCAACAAGCCCAATCCACACTGGTCACACCTGCCTCCGTTAGGCCCACATCCCTCAAAACCTATCCTATCGAAATGTTTAAAGGAGAGGCCATTTAAGACTGAGGTGAGAAAAAACTTTTTCACCCAGAGAGTTGTGAATTGATGGAATTCCCTGCCGCAGAGGGCAGTGGAGGCCAAGTCACTGGATGGATTTAAGAGAGGGTTAGATAGAGCTCTAGGGGTTAGTGGAGTCAAGGGATATGGGGAGAAGGCAGGCACGGGTTATTGATAGGGGACGATCAGCCATGATCACAATAAGGCTTGAAGGCTGGCTCGAAGGGCCGAATGGCCTCCTCCTGCACCTATTTTCTATGTTTCTGTGTTTTTTAAACATTGTATCTGCCTCAACTACTTCCTCCGGCAGCTTGTTCCATATTGTTTCCCTTTGTGTGAAAAAGGTGGCCCTCAGGTTCATTTCAAATCTTTTCCCCTCAACTTAATCCTATGTCCTCTGGTTCTTGATTCCTCTTCTCTGGTTAAAGGACACACTATCTATTCCTCTGATTATCTCATACATCTCTATAAAGATGATCTCTCATCAACTGCTCCCTTTAGCTCAGGCACTCGAGAATAGTGAGTCCAAATGTAAAGGTGGCTACAATCCCAGTTTAATTGGGATTGAGGTCATCACTGGAAATGTACACTTGAGAATAGCAGATAACAAGTTTGAAGAGCCTGCATCAGCGATTGTACTGTATTTGAACGTTTTAAGGCTCAGAACTTATAAAGCAGTGCCATAACGATGACTCTGGTTTCACTTGAGCAATGCACCTCACATTTAATCCTCTTACTTGAGCATGTTCCAATATTCTGCAGTATAAACTTGCCTGAAGCATGTTGTTGTTGTGAACTCATAATCGCCAAGTGAGGGCAACAGTAAACTGGAACCTGATCTCAGCGGCAAATATATTTAACCACATGCCAATTCTTATTGAAACAGGACATCTTATGGAATCCACTGTTCATCAAACTTTTACCAATATGTCCATAAGAAAGTTAACTCATACATCTCAATCTTGGTCTGGTGGAATAATTCTCTTTGTTTAAAAAAGCTTATGGATACGAGAGATTTAGAGGAATATGGGCCCAATGCAGGCAGTTGGGACTAGCATAGACAGGGCATCTTGGACAGCATGGGTAAGTTGGACCAAAGGCCCTGTTTCCATGCTGTATGACTCAATAACTTCGCAGTTGAAAACACATACCTCCACATTCAGGAACAGTTTGTTTCCACCTGTTATCAGGCAACTGAACTGTCCTTTCACCAGCTAGAGAGCAGTCCTGACCTTCCACCCACCTCATTGGAGAACGTTGAACTATCATTAATCGGACTTTATCTTACACTAAATGTTCCTCCCTTGATCATGTATCTGTACACAGTGAATAGCTTGATCATGTATACTCTTTTCGTGATTATAATGACTGGATAACACGCGACAAAAAACGTTTCACTTTACCTCGGTGCTCATGAATAATACACTAAACTACTAAACTAATAATGTTTAAGAAGGAACTGCAGATGCTGGAAAATTGAAGGTAGACAAAAATGCTGGAGAAACTCAACGGGTGAGGCAGCATCTATGGAATGAAGGAAATAGGCAACATTTCAAGCCAAAACCCTTCTTCGGACTGTTGTGAGGGTGTGGGGGGGGGGGTGGGAGAAGAAAGGAAGAGGTGCAGTCAGAGGACTGAGGGAGAGCTGAGAAGGGGAGGAGAAAGTAAGGACTACCTGAAATTAGAGGTCAATGTTCATACCGCAGGGGTGTAAACTGCCCAAGCGGAATATGAGGTGCTGCTCCTCCAATTTACGGTGGGACTCACTCTGGCTATGGTGGAGGCCCAGGACAGAAAGGTCAGATTCGGAATGGGAGGGGGAGTTGAAGTGCTGAGCCACCAGGAGATCAGGTTGGTTATTGTGGACCGAGCGGAGGTGTTTGGCAAAGCTACCCATTTCCCTGATACGAGCAGGGGCATCAGCATCTTTGGGCCTCCGCGCCATAATGAAGGTGATAGTAGCACCAGCGACATCTGCTGTACAAGTCCGACTGCTGCGGCAGCTCCTCGGATGCGGCCGATGACTGGCCTTCCTCCCGCTGTCTTCTATGCTGCGCTCTGGCGGTCGCTACTGGCTGGACGAAAGAACAAACATCACGCCTCCCATCCATGAGGGCCAACGTCTTCGCCATGATGGTGGAGAGCCGCCAATCGCCGATCCCGTCCATGTGAAGGATCTTCGCCGCCCTGTGTGCAACAAAAGAGCCTTCAGGCCCCCATACCTTGCTACCGCCGGCAGATCCCTCAGGTAAGGCAGCAACCTGGAGGCCAACTCCTGCGGCAGGGCTCCCACAATGTGGAAATACATACTCGTCTGCAAAAATCCGATGTGGGTGAAACTGTACCTCCACATGGGCAAACTAAACTTGCGGAGGATCGGCCAGAAAATGGGCAGCCTGAATCCAGGTAAGTCAAGCTCGCTGAGTCAGCGGGAAAATAATCTTCCTGCATGTCTTGGTCTAACAGCGATTAGACTCTTCGGGGTCACCAATTTAGTGGATGAATAGACGACAATCGTTTTTCTTGAACAATATTTATTGCGAAACATGTTCACCAATGCTACAGGTCTAAAATATGCGGCTGGCCACAACGGTGGTCGTCGAACAACTGACGGGGGAAATAGAAAACCGCGCGAAAACCCCGACCCCTCCTGGTTCACGTGTTCGCGGCTTCCGACCGCCAGGTTCGATATTGGCGTGCACCAGCGGGTGCCGCTACACCACACAACCACATTAACGTTAACATAAACATCCACCACAGTGGATTCCATATTCCTCACTGTGGTGGAAGGCATTACATTTCAATCTTCTTCCTCTTTGTTTAGCACAGCAAAGATGGACAAAATCCAATTTCCATGCACTGGGCTGGAACAGTTAATACCCTAAATGTAATAGATTATTTTCTGCAAAGAAATTGATGCACAATGTTATTCTAAAACATCCACGAAATTCATTAAAAAAAAAAAACACACACAAAGCAGTTTGCATGAGTGCATTTCTCCTCAGGTATGCCTACTTTGAAGAAGTTCTCCTCTTGCATGAGTGCATGTCTGGACCAAAGAATTGACTACATATCAAATGTTTAATAGTTTCACATGGAGTTACTTATTGTAGTTTTATTTTATCTAGCATTATTATATTGTCTTGTAGAGAGAATTTATTTTGCAAACACTTCAGAACAACCTGATATCCAAGAGTCCACAAATAGGATGAGATTTTGCTGGATACCCCATCAGCAGGAGACTCCACTGAGAACATGCTGCTGGTAGTGGTGGTGGAGGCTGATCTAATGGTGACAATGGGATGGCATGGTGACGCAGTGGTAGAGTTGCTGCCTTACTGCACCAGAGACCCAGGTTTGATCCTGACTACAGGTGCTGTCTATATGGAGTTTGCATGTTCTCCCTGTGACCACGTGGGTTTCCTCCGGGTGTTCCAATTTCCTCTCACTTCCCAATGACATGCGGGTTTGTAGGTTAATTGGCCTCTGTAAATTTCCCTTGTGTGTAGGTGGGCCAAAGGGACAGTTTCTTCTTTGATATTTTCATCCTGTGAAAAATATTCTGACTGTTTACCCTTTGACCACAAAGGTAGAGGGGCCATAGTTCAGAACGAAAGATAGGAAACATTTCGGAACTTCAGAACAGCAAGAAAGAAATAGAGTCCTTACAAGAGGAAGGGTGGAACAAAAAGTTAATACTGCCATGGGAGTCAACGGGCTTGTATTTAATATTAACCTTAAAGTGTAGCCATGTGAAAGTGGAAAGTGGTCACAAATGTAATGATGCCAGTGGGGTGTGCATGAGTACATGAGGCCTCTACTGACGGTTGACCATTTGGAACAAGATAAACATTGAAACATAGAAACATAGAAAATAGGTGCAGGAGTAGGCCATTCGGCCCTTCGAGCCTGCACCGCCATTCAATATGATCATGGCTGATCATCCAACTCAGTATCCTGTACCTGCCTTCTCTCCATACCCCCTGATCCCCTTAGCCACAAGGGCCACATCTAACTCCCTCTTAAATATAGCCAATGAACTGGCCTCAACTACCCTCTGTGGCAGAGAGTTCCAGAGATTCACCACCCTCTGTGTGAAAAAAAAGTTCTTCTCATCTCGGTTTTAAAGGATTTCCCCCCTTATCCTTAATCTGTGACCCCTTGTCCTGGACTTCCCCAACATCGGAAACAATCTTCCTGCATCTAGCCTGTCCAACCCCTTAAGAATTTTGTAAGTTTCTATAAGATCCCCTCTCAATCTTCTAAATTCTAGAGAGTATAAACCAAGTCTATCCAGTCTTTCTTCATAAGGCAGTCCTGACATCCCAGGAATCAATCTGGTGAACCTTCTCTGCACTCCCTCTATGGCAATAATGTCCTTCCTCAGATTTGGAGACCAAAACTGTACGCAATACTCCAGGTGTGGTCTCACCAAGACCCTGTACAAGCAGATAATGGAAGATCAGATTAGATGGTGAAAATACCAGAGGAGGTTGGACTGGGGGGGGGGGGGGGAGGGGGGGGAGGGGGGGGGGGGGGGGGGGGGGGGGGGGGGGGGGGGGGGGGGGGGGGGGGGGGGGGGGGGGGGGGGGGGGGGGGAGGGGGCGTTATATGTGGGTCTGAGGAAAGTGAAGTGGGAGATGGGTCCAGAGAGTGTGTGGAAGACAAGAGCTGTTACAATTTTTCTCCTTTCTGAAAGGAAGGAGAAAATGTGCCTATTGCAGCTTCAAATGATGTGGAATCATGGACATCAGCAGCTTCGCAAAGTTGCCAGATAGCAATGATCTAGAAGGGTTAAATGGCCTGTGTGCTGCAGATGGGTGAAATGATCCAGTTTGGGCCCTGGGCTCCTGGCCAAACAGATAGGCCTGGAGGTGGTTGAGGCAGAGTAAGAATGGTCGATACAAGGTGCTTGAGGGACTCAGCAGGTCAGGCAGCATCTGAGGGAAGAGAAACAAAGTCAATGTGTCAGGTCAGAGATCCTTTATTAAAACTGCAAAAGAGGCAAAGACCCTGCAGGAGGATGGGGGAGGAGAGTGGCTCTGATGGAGGAAAATAAAAGTATCGATGGGGATAACTTGTAAACAAGGTTAACTGGCCAATGAGCTAGTATCTTGCCACCGTGTCTGAATGAATGGAGTACTTTGGATGACCTAAGGGCCAGAATTCTGCTGTTGCTAGATATGCAGTTCAGAATTCGAAAATGCACGGGGATTAAAATAGGTCTTGGACTCCATGAGCAACGGCTGATTGCAAATCACCAACATATATTACACCCTGCCTGAATTTATTTTCCCTTCAAATGAAGTGAACAGAAATTGTGCAGGAAATAAACCAGCTGTTTTGTACTACAGTCTGTGACTAATTACTTCCTTATTAATCCTTCAAAAGATTAATTCTTAAAAGGGGAGTGTCGTCAAACTTGAAAAATCAGAATTTTGATTTGAACAAACCTTCCTCATTCCAGGCTGTTCCAGTATATATTTGTATTTTGAGATTTGAATACTACATTAGGAATTAGATTAAAACATTTTCCAATCCATATTGATGATTGGTGCTGGATAATAAGACGTGAGAGTTGTGAACTGGATCATACAGGATGCCAACTCCCCTTCCCGATCACATTCAGACCTTTCTTACCTAGGCCTCCTCCACTATCAGAGTGAAGCCTCATGCAAATTAGAGGAACAGCACCTCATATTTTGCTTGGAAGGCATATGATGTATGAACGTGGATTATTGGGGTGCCGCAAGGCTCGGTGCTAGGACCGCAGCTATTTACAATATATATTAATGATTTAGATGAAGGGATTAGAAGTAACATCAGCAAATTTGCAAATGACACAAAACTGGGTGACAGTGTGAACTGTGAGGATGATGCTATGAGGATGCGGGGTGATTTGGACAGGTTGGTGAGTGGGCAGATGCACGGCAAATGCAGTTTAATGTGGATAAATGTGAGGTTATCCACTTAGGTGGCAAAATCAGGAAGGCAGATTATTATCTAAATGGTGTCAAGTTGGGACAAGGGGAAGTACAACGGGATCTGAGGGTCCTTGTTCATCAATCACTGAAAGTAAGCATGCAGGTACAGCAGGCAGTAAAGAAAAGTGAATGGCATGTTGGCCTTCATAACAAGAGGAGTTGAGTATAGGTGCAAAGAGGTCCTTCTGCAGTTGTACAGAGCCCTAGTGAGACCACATTTGGAGTATTGTGTGCAGTTTTGGACATCAAATTTGACAAAGGACCTTCTTGCTATTGAGTGATTGCCGCGTAGGTTCACAAGGTTAATTCCCGGGATGGCGGGACTGTCATATGTTGAGAGAATGGGGTGGCTGGGCTTGTATACTCTGGAGTTTAGGATGAGAGGGAATCTTATTGAAACATGTAAGATTATTATGGGTTTGGACACGCTGGAGCAGGAAACATGTTCCCGATGTTGGGGGGAGTCCAGAACCAGGGGCCACAGTTTAAGATAAGGGGTAAGCCATTTAGAATGGAGATGAGGAAATACTTTTTAACACAGAATGGTGAGTATGTGCAACTCTCTGCCTCAGAGGGTGGTGGATGCCGTTTCTCTGGATGCTTTCAAGAGAGTTAGATAGAGCTCTTAAAGATAGCGTAGTCAGGGGATATGGGGAGAAGGCATGAACGGGGTACTGATTGTGGATGAGCAGCCATGATCACATTGAATGGTGGTGCCTGCTCGAAAGGCCGCACGGCCTACTCCTGCACCAATTGTCTATTGTCTATTTCTAATTTCATGTAACCCTCCGCATTCCCTCTCTCCCCGTTTCTCCCACTTTCGTCCTTCTACCGGTTCCACTACCGTTTGCGTCCTTGAATCCTGTCAATATGACTTATTTCCCAGCCAACAATGACCCATTCCTTCCATGGTCATCTGTTGCCCATCTAATTTGTTCTGGCCTTTTCCTACTTCCATTTCAACCCCTCCCTCTACTTTCAGTCTGAAGATGGGTTCCGACACAAAACATCGCCTATTCCTTTTTTTCCCAGAGATGCTGCCTGACCCGCTGAATTACTCCAGTTACTCCAAAGGAGGGTTTTGATGATCAATGGTGCGCAGGATATTGTAAAAGTGAAAGGGCAAGATTTCCTGCTCATATATTGTACCAATGAATGATTCCAATCCAAAATTTTGTAAAAATAAATATTCTCATTATTCATTTTAGAAAACAAGTAATCTGGTTGGTGTATCGGAAATATTTAGCAGTGTATCTGCAGAGCTGAAGCAAGTTGCTGGATAGAAACCAACTGCTTGAGAAGCTTTCGACATTACTGCAGATCATCTTGTGATTCTTCCATCATTGCTGTTGATGCAAAGACACAACAAACGGAAGTTAATGTTGATTAGCACTTTTGATTTTAGATGGGTACTAGCAATAAAGCGCTCTCTTTTAAATGCTTACAACAACAGCTGAATCATAAGATGTAAATCTAACTGAAGTTGATTCTGGCCTAATAAAGAACCAGTCATGTCGTAAATGAACTGCTTAATGGAAAACATTTCTAATCTCCAAAGGTCCTTCCTATGACATGTGCAATGAAGAAGTCGTCCTTTTGCTGACAGGAACCTATTAGCTTCACTAATAGGAAAAACTGCAGGAAACACTATTCTTTTCTCTTCACACCCTGACACGTGATTGAGAGCATACTGAAATAAAGCAAACCTCAACAACTACAAACTTTCCCATTCCTTCTCCCCAGAGATGCTGCCTGTCCCACTGAGTTACTCCAGGCATGCAGGTGCAGCAGGCAGTAAAGAAAGCGAATGGTATGTTAGCTTTCATTGCAAAAGGATTTGAGTATAAGAGCAGGGAGGTTCCACCGCAGTTGTACAGGGTCTTGGTGAGACCACACCTGGAGTATTGTGTACAGTTTTGGTCTCCTAATCTGAGGAAAGACATTCTTGCCATAGAGGGAGTACAGAGACGGTTCACCAGACTGATTCCTGGGATGTCAGGACTGTCTTATGAAGAAAGACTGGTTAGACTTGGTTTATACTCTCTAGAATTTAGGAGATTGAGAGGGGATCTTATAGAAACTTACAAAATTCTTAAGGGGTTGGACAGGCTAGATGCAGGAAGATTGTTCCCGATGTTAGGGAAGTCCAGGACAAGGGGTCACAGCTTAAGGATAAGGGGGAAATCCTTTAAAACCGAGATGAGAAGAACTTTTTTTCACACAGAGAGTGGTGAATCTCTGGAACTCTCTGCCACAGAGGGTAGTTGAGGCCAGTTCATTGGCTATATTTAAGAGGGAGTTAGATGTGGCCCTTGTGGCTAAAGGGATCAGGGGGTATGGAGAGAAGGCAGGTACGGGATACTGAGTTGGATGATCAGCCATGATCATATTGAATGGCGGTGCAGGCTCGAAGGGCCGAATGGCCTACTCCTGCACCTAATTTCTATGTTTCTATGTTTCTATGTTTCCAGCATTTTGTGTCTATCTATGGTTTAAACCAGCATCTGCAGTTCCTTCCTACACATACTACCTTTCTCTGTTCACTCAACAATATTTCCTCATTTGTGCTTTTCAGTTACTTACTCATTCTTAACAATTTCAGTTTTTTTATCCTATATTTACTGATAGTTTAATAATAATAAACAACTGATTAGATAATCTGAGCATCAGTTCATTTATGGCAGGGATAGAGTTCAAGTGAATACGTTTCAGAAGCAGTTAGACAGGTACATGGATAGGACAGGTTTGGAGGGATATGGACCAAGCACAGGCAGGTGGGACTAGTGTAGCTGGGACGTGTTGGCCGGTGAGGGTAACGTGGGCCGAAGGGTGTGTTTCCACACTGTATCGTTCTATGACTCTATGTGATTATATTCATCTGAGTCAATTTACACCACACATTTTATTAAATAACTATGGTATTTCCCAGCGTCAGATGCGCACCTGCGTTGAAGACTCACCACCCATTTTGAGTGGCTAAATTTTGAAAAAAAAGCTGGCGGGGCTGGATCAAGGGTTTGGTTTAGTCAGTAGAAAGGAAGATGGTGGAATTCCTTCAAGGAGGCAATCTGGGAGCCTCCATCTTCGCCTGTCCAGCCATGAGCTGTGTGGTTCTTCGCGCCGGGGGGGGATCGCCGCGGGGCAGCGGTATGTGCGAGAGTTGAGAGCATGATCCCCGACCCCTGGCTCGGGCTGGCAGAAGACGCTGAGGTGGTGGCCGATTCCGCTGCCTGGTCCCGGTGGCCGCTTGCAGCCACACGAGCTACTTCCCCCCCCCAGCCACAATGCGGTGGCTTGACCCGGATTGCCGCCAGCGGTAACTCCCCCCCACGAGTTGCTGGCAGAAAGGAACTCTCAACGCTCCTGCCCCCCCACAAATTTACCCCCCCCCACGTTTACTACTTTGTGCAGCCCCCTGACCCAGGCCAGACTCCCCGCATGATGTAGAAAGGAACCCCCCCCCCCACCTTTCTCCCCCCCCCCCGGCGGCGCTGTCCCTTTACAGCTGTTTCCCGCAAGACCCAGGTAAAATTTCGGGCCTTATTTTAGAGTAAAAAATAACGTCTTGAACTGCGGGAAATACGGTAAACAAAAAGGTGTGCAGCATCTGAAAGAAACATTAGAACATGTTTTAACAAATTAAATCTCATTTCCACATGTGATTAGGGATTCTAACAATGTAAATGTTTAGTATTTTAAAGCAGTTCACCTCACTTTCATTTATCCTCTCTCATTCAATTTTCCTTCCCATCTCTAATTCTTATTGTACAGACTTGACGCTAATTTGCTCTGCCTAATTTGTTATCCGTGTCTACAGTCCTACTTCTTTCCCAAACTTCTAATCCTATAGTGTGTGGGTCTTAGTGCTCAGAATTGTGATTGTATTGTTGTGGAGGTCCACATTGGTGCAGCGGTAGAGTTGCTGTCTTACAGCGCTTGCAGCACCGGAGACCCGGTTTTGATTCCGATTATGGGTCCAGTCTGTACGCAGTTTGTACGTTCTCCCCGTGACCACGTGGGTTTTCTCCAAGATCTTCGGTTTCCTCGCACACTCCAAAGATGTACAGGTTTATAGGTTAATTGGCTAGGTATAAGTGTAAATTGTCCTGTGTGTGTGTGTACGGTAGTTTTAATGTGTGGGGATCATTGGTTGGACGGGCTGAAGGGCCTGTTTCCACCCTGTATCTCTAAACTAAGTGAAACTAAACTAAAATTGCTTTCAAAAGCAGGCATTAAAAATCTCAGCTTTGGTGAGGCTCAGTTCCAAGGATGCACTGTGACAGATGCGCTGAGACTGCCCATGATAAACTAGGTAAAATAAATTCACATGCAAAATAACAGTAGATCAGGGAGAACTGTCCAAATTGATATTATGATTCAGAATTAATCAACACCCCTAAGAGATATAAAGCTCCTGGCCAGATCTTGTGAAAGAGACAAGATTGACCAAAGTGGTAACCAGCAGAACAAAGCCATAAAACAACATGAAAATTTAATATGAAACCTCCTAAAGATATAAAAATTGACAAAACAAATTATAAATACTGCAAAGAAATAGTGTAATACGTGCCTTGGTTACCAAAATAAAATAAAAGTCCATAAGTTATAGGAGCAGAATCAGGCCATTCAGCCCATCACGTCTACTCTGCCATTGAATCATGATGGATCTATCCTTCCCTCACAACCCTATTCTCCTGCCTGCTCCTCATAACCCCTGACACCCATACTAATCAAGAATTTGTCAATCTCCGGCATGAAAATATACATTGACTTGGCCTTCACAGCCATCTGTAGCAATGAATTCCACAGATTCACCACCCACTGACATTCCTAAGGACATTAACGGTTGCCTGGTATCTAAACAAAGTGAGCATTTTTACTTTAAAAATTGCATTTAATCAATGAAATCCACAGATTCAATACCACTGACTTAAAAAATTCCTCTTCATCTCATTTATAAAGGTACGTCTGAGGCTATGGCCTTTGGTCCTAGAATCTCCCACTAGTGAAAACTCTCCATATTCACTCTATCCAGGCATGTCACTATTTGATAAGTTTCAATAAAGTCTTCCTGGTCTTTCAAGCTCTTCATGTATAGGAAGGAACTGCAGATACTGGTTTAAACCAAAGATCGACTAATAAAAGATGGAGTAACTCAGCAGGACAGGAAGCATCTCTGGAGAGAAGGAATGGATGACGTTTCGAGTCGAGACCCTGTTTCAAACGGAAGAAGGGTCTCGATGGGTCCCTTAAGAGGTTGGACAGGCTAGATGCAGGAAGATTGCTCCCGATGTTGGGGAAGTCCAGGACAAGGGGTCACAGCTTAAGGATAAGGGGGAAATCCTTTAAAAGCGAGATGAGAAGAACTTTTTTCACACAGAGAGTGGTGAATTTCTGCAACTCTCTGCCGCAGAGGGTAGTCAAGGCCAGTTCATTGGCTATATTTAAGAGGGAGTTAGATGTGGCCCTTGTGGCTAAGGGGATCAGAGGATATGGAGAGAAGGCAGGTACAGGATACTGAGTTGGATGATCAGCCATGATCATATTGAATGGCGGTACAGGCTCGAAGGGCCGAATGGCCTACTCCTGCACCTAATTTCTATGTTCTATGTTTCTATGATGCAAAACGCCACCAATTCTGTCCCAGTTCCGCAAACTCTGCAACTATTTGAAAGATCAAAAAATTATAGAAACATCGAAAATAAGTGCAGGAGGAGGCCATTTGGCCCTTCGAGCCAGCACCGCCATTCAATGGGATCATGGCTGATCGTCCCCAATCAATAACCTGTGCCTGCCTTCTCCCCATATCCCTTGACTCCACTGACCCCTAGAGCTCTATCTAACTCTCTCTTAAATCCATCTAGTGATTTGGCCTCAACTGCCTTCTGTGGCAGGGAATTCCACAAATTCACAACTCTGGGTGCAAAAGTTTTTTTTCCCTCACCTCAGTCTTAAATGGCCTCCCCTTTATTCTAAGTGTGGCCCCTGGTTCTGAACATTTTTCCTGCATCTAGCTTGTCCAGTCCTTTTATAATTTTATATGGTTCTATAAGAGAACCCCTCATCCTTCTAAACTCTAGTGAATACAAGCCTAGTCTTTTCAATCTTTCCTCATGTGACGAACCTTAAATACATCTAATGATCAGGCCACCACCCACGAGAGTGGACAATTCAAAAGATTCACTACCCAAATCGTCACTTTGCAAATCTTCCACTAAATAATTTCTAACCTTTCACTATTATTTTTAGTTTTTTTTTGAGATACAACTCAGAAACAGGCCCTTGGGCTCACTGAGTTCACACCGACCTGCAATCCCCGCACACTAACACACAATGACAATTTTTACATTTAAACAAAACTAATTAACCTACAAACCTGTACGTCTTTGGAGTGTGGGAGGAAACCGAAATTCTCAGAGAAAGCCAACGTAGTCGCTGGGAGAACGTACAAAATGCCATACAGACAGCACCCGTTGTCGGGACCGAACCCAGGTCTCTGATGCTGTGAGCACTGTAAGGCAGCAACTGTACCACTGCGCCACCGTGCCCACCGAAAATGGTGTAAAAATGACATTTAATGTGATCTTTCACTATGCTCCGAGTTTTATTTTGAATAATTATTGACAAGAAGTGTAGCATAACACGCCTGATTTGCTGTCACCTCTGTATGTAAACAGCATTTGGATTAAGTGATCCCCATGTACGAACGATGATTATTTCTAGGGCTGGCTGTGAAGAAGATGAATGCGCTGATATTCGACTGGCGAGTCAAATTAATGCAGAGAAGCAGGGAGGAGATTTAATCTACTAATACTCAAGCATTATTCATATTCTAGGAATGAAATTCAGTAACATACTTAAAATAAAATTCTCAGTGCCAGAGCAAATTTAAAATTAATGGAATTATAGAAGCTATGGATTTTGATCAATAATGCTGTAAAGACTTTCCCCACTCAATTATTTTACTTGTTGCTTGAGGACCAATCAAACCGAAGATTGGGTCATCGACAGACAATTGATGGGCCTGTCCCACTTACGCGAAAAACCGGCAATGGGAACGGCGACTGTCAGAGTGGAACACGCACACGCACACGCACACGCACACGCGCACACGCACACATCGCAGGCGGGGGACAGGGCAAGCGGGAGGAGCACCGTGTGAAATTCACACGGTGCAAAGCCAAGGTGATACAGACACACACTGCGATGAACAGGAGGGTTGGCGCTGTAATTCAGACAGCTAAAGCACAGTGTTCAGTAAAGGGCCTGTCCCATGAGCATGCGAGTGCATGCGGAAGCTCGACCTAACGTGGTCGCTTGAGCCGTACGGCCTCGCGGGGCCGGTCCCACTTAAATTGCCGGAGCCGTATGGAGTTGCTGGGGCTCCGAAAAACTGACACTGTTCAAAAATTCCGCACGGGAATGGCCTGCCGGCCCGCTGCCACATTGAGGCCGTACGCACCGCCTCGACGGGCGTGCGTAGCATCTCGACGCCATACGCAGCGTCTTGACGCCGTACATCACGCACGGACTTCACATCACTCACTCGACTTCCACGCGGCCCCCACTTCCGGTTTGGTTGTGCTTGCCACATGTAGTTGCATGCTGGTGGGACCGGCCTTGTACAAAGATCATTCGACCTCCGCGCAACCCCCGCGCGGCCTCCGCTTCCGGTTTGGTCGCGCTTGCCGCATGCAGTCGCATGCTCGTGTGACAGGCCCTAAGTCCTTTAAAAGAGGGGGGAGAGGGAGGTGAAAACAGGGAAGAAGGAGGGAGAAGGAGTGGAGACATCTTTTAAGAAGCCAGAGATACACCATGTGAAGCTCTGCGGACATTTAACATTACTGGTCGGTTATCCTTGGTTCTGAAAACTACTGCTTACGTTTTTTTCCCCCAATGAGCCAATGACATTCACCGGTCAGCACCAGCTACAATCTACAAGAACCTACAAGAACCTTCAACCTCCTGGCAACCCACTAGGACCTGGCAACCCACCTATGGCATGAGAATTCTCGCCATTCTCCATGGTGGCAACATGTTGAAATATTTATGGCGACCATAATGAGTTCCCAGAATGTGGGAACTCCTCACGATCATGAAGGCGACTCTCCGTCAACCACCCGCAAACATGTGGCGACCATGTGGCGACTGCATTGTCTCCTAAAAAGTCACCAAAATGGGACAGGTCTGTAGTCTGCCCATCAATTGCATTGCCTGGAGTGTTGTTCCTTTCAAACCAACCAACACAAAATGCTGGAGTAACTTTGCGAGTCAGACAGCATCTCTGAGGAAAAGGAATATGTGACGTTTCGGGTCGAGATCTTTCTTCAGACTGAGAGTCAAGGGAAAGGGAAATGACAGATATAGATGGTGATGATATAGGGAGATATAGAATGAAAAATGTGCAAAAAAGTAACGGTGATAAAGGAAACAGGACATTGTTAGCTGTGGGCTAGGAGAAAATGCATTATAGACAATAAATCATACTGGTATTGGTTCCTCAATTATCAACACCTCTTTCTGGGCTAGTTCTCCTGGCTCTGTCTTTGCAGGCTAAATTGATTCAATTGATTAAAAATCAATTTAACCCACAGTAATAGTCGTCAACGCTATTTCTGGGAAAAATCATGCCCATGGAGATATATTCACGTATTAAGAGGGTCTGAAGAAGTCAAGTCAAGTCAAGTCAAGTTTATTTGTCACATACACATACGAGATGTGCAGTGAGATGAAAGTGGCAATGACAGAAGGGTCTCAACCCGATACATCATCAGCTTTATGGGTGTCAGAGGTTATGGGGAGAAGGCACGTGAATGAGGTTAGGAGGGAGAGATACATCAGCCACGATTGAATGGCAGAGTAGACTTGATGGGTCAAATAGCCTCATTCTGCTCTCACATGATCTTATGATCATCAGTCTGAAGAAGGAATTCGACCTGAAATGTTACCCATACATGTCCACCTGAGATGCTGCCTGACCTGTTGAGTTACTCCAGCAGTTTTCTTTGTAAACTAGCATTTGCAGTTCCTTGAGCTACCCTCTTAATTTGAGTCACTCTCTTATAACTCTGAATAACTCTTATATATATATTAATAACTCTTTTTATAACTCTCTTATAACTCTCTTAAAACTCTCTTAGAACTTTCTTATAGCTCTCTTAATAAGAGTTACTCTCTTAATTTGTAGTATCTCAAACCCCAACACAATTTATGGTAATAACATACATTTTATTCAATATAGAGCACATTCTTTGCTATTAAGTTAAGCAATTCTATACATGATATTTCAAAAAGTAAAACATATATATTACTGTAGAAAATATGAAATGAAAACTGAAAATGCTGGAAATTCTCTCAAAACTGGTGAAAGTTAATGTTAACTTTGTTATTCCCTCTCCATAGATGCTGCTTGACCTGCTGTGTGTTCCTGGATTTTATCTTTTCACAACAATATTTCAAATGATGCCTCAATAACGCATGAGTGGTTATAAAATATTGATTCAATGGGCATGTTATTGTAGAATTTGTTGACATTGAGGTGGAAGCTAGCATTTACAACTCAAGGCTTGGATTTGTACTTGCAGAATAATCCTGACGCATTTCTTAGCTATAAGCTATAAGTGCAGAGCCATGCAAATAGTTTTTTCCCCCAATATCAGATGATGCGGTAATGTGGAGAAATTCATTAGTATTGATTTATGTTGGATCATGTTGCATCAGTAAAGCTGACATGCTCACTTTAAATTGGAAATTCTGTCGTCTATAGAAAAACAATATTGAACATGTTACAAATACAATAAATCTTGGTCCAGTATCTAGCTATATCAGTGATGTCGCGAAACATTTGATATGTTCAAAAATGCAATTACTTAACTTAATTGGATCTAATAATTGATGAAGTTATTACCCACTGGCAGAGGATCCGTACTAATGTTGTGCTTCACTGTGCAAAATCATATTCATGTGCTGACAGCAGCCTCAATACTTGGAACACAACAGTCTTTTGCTGAGGTACACAAGATTGCTGGAGAAACTCAGCGGGTGCAGCAGCATCTATGGAGCGAAGGAAATAGGCGACGTTTCAGGCCGAAATCCTTCTTCAGACTGATGGGGGGTGGGGGGGGGAAGAAGGAAGGAAAATGGGAGGAAGAGGAGCCCGAGGGCGGGCGGATAGGAGGGTGGGAGGAGACAGCTAGAGGGTTAAGGAAGGGGAGGAGACAGCAAGGGCTAGCAAAACTGGGAGAATTCAACGTTCATGCCATCCGGACGCAAGCAACCCAGGCGGAATATGAGGTGCTGTTCCTCCAATTTCAAGTGTTGCTCACTCTGGCAATGGAGGAGACCCAGCACAGAGAGGTCGGATTGGGAATGGGAGGGGCAGTTGAAGTGCTGAGCCACCAGGAGTTCAGGTAGGTTATTGCGGACTGAGCGGAGGTGTTTGGCGAAACGATCGCCCAACCTACGCTTAGTCTCCCCGATGTAAATCAGCTGACATCTAGAGCAGCGGATGCAGTAGATGAGATTGAAGGAGATGCAGGTGAACCTTTGTCGCACCTGGAACGACTGCTTGGGTCCTTGAATGGAGTCGAGGGGGGTAGGTGAAGGGACAGGTGTTGCATTTCTTGCGGTTGCAACGGAAAGTGCTCGGGGAGAGGGTGGTACGGGAGGGAAGGGAAGAATTGACAAGGGAGTTGCGGAGGGAGCGGTCTTTGCGTAAGGCAGACATAGGGGGAGATGGGAAGATGTGGCGAGTGGTGGGGTCACGTTGGAGGTGGCGGAAATGGCGGAGGATTATTTGTTGTTTTGCTGATAACTGGGAAAGAAAACACACAACATTTTCAACATTTCACACTTAAATTCACAGTTTGGAATATCATTTACTACGATGGAAACATGTTTATAATTATAAAGCGTCAAAAGGAAGTTGTGATAACAAAAGAAAATATTAGGCAGATCTTTCTTCACACTATTGGCATAATTCAATGTATTTTGTTGTCACATTGCAGTGCATTATATCCCCCACTTTCAACTTCTCATCACTGCAATAGCTTCCCTTCCTATTTGCAGAATGGTTAAATTAATTTTCTTTTTTGCCATGTATCTTGCAATTAAATTGCAAAACCAAATTATAAAACTATTCTGTGCTCCCCCACACATATTTATTTATGTATGAAATATTTTGCACGAAACTAAGGCCAGTTCGAGTTTATTATCAAATGCACAAGTACAATAAGGTACCGGTACAATGGAAAGGTTGCTTGCCAGAAACTCACAGGCACATAAATTCAGACGACATAAAGGCGTAAAAATATATATAATTTACTAGACCAAGTGGGACCCGTTGGGCCCCGTTCCCCAACGCCGGAGAGAGAGTGGGGGGGTGGGGTGAGCGTGGCGTGACAGGTGAGGGCTGGTCCCCGAATGCAATATTCCACCACTCACCCATAGCCCCCAACTGTGCAGGCGCAGCTCACGGGTTCCCGTTGTGACATAACCCCCCCACACACACTGACACCCCCCACACTACCCCCCCCCCCACATACTAACCCCCTCCCCCCCCACACACACTAATCCCCCCCACACACACTAAACCCCCAAACACGCACTAACCCCCCACACACACACTAACCCCCATCCCCCACACACACACACAATACACTACCCCCCCCCCCCCCCCACATACACACCAACCCTATATCTGCCCCTAACTATCTATATCTGTCACCTCTGCCTCTCTCTCCGTTTCCCTACCCTGGTGGCTGCTGAGATCCCATTGTGATGTCATTGTTGGGTGGCGGAATGTTCATGGCAGCGTATGTAAATTAGATTCCATTGTGATTGGAGGACTGTGAGATGCCATTGTGATGTCATAGTTGGAAGCTGCCAGAAAACTCTCACAGCAGTCACAGTTATTCTTCCCAGAGTGGGCTTTTTTAAACGTTTAAATATCAATAACGTGAAATATAATATCAAATCTTAAAGAAACTTTATAGGAACGCAAAAGGCACAACAGTGAGTAAGGTGGTGCAATAATTTTGGCGTTACCATGTACCATTTTGGCATAGGCCCCCCCACAAACACACCCATATAGATAGATAGGTACAAGACGAGACTTTTAGTGATATACTAGACCAAGTTGGACCCGTTGGATCCCGTCCCCTCACTAACCCGACCCTTGATATTATATTAATATTATTCATTCGCTCTTTTTACCCCGTCCCCCACCCTATCCACTCACGCATAGCCCACTACTCGCAGGCGCGGCTGGTGAGGGAGGGGGACAGAGGCACAGAGAGGGCAGAGGCACAGAGTGGATTCTCTACTCCAGAGAGGACCGGGCCCGAGGACCAAGAGCTCGGCGACTCCAGTACAGGGCCCGACTTGCTCGTTCTTTCTGCGTCATTTGAATAACCAGGATGGGGGGGGGAGGGGTGACGTCACGCGCAGCGCGTGGAAGAACGGCGTGCGGAGCAGACCCATTGTGACGTCATCAGTGAAAGGCAGTTGTTTTTAAATTCAAAGTTTTGTCATATTTTTAAATATTGTCAGTAATGTCAAGAAATAAACCATGAAATGTGGAGGTGGGGGGGGGGGGGGGGGGGAGAGATGGGCCCAGGGGGAGATAGAAGGGCCCGGGTAGGAGAGAGCGGGCTGGTGGAAAGAGAGGGGGGCCAGGGGGAAGAAGAGGGAGGCCTGGGGGGGAGAGAGAGAGGAGCTGACCGAGCGTCCCGAGAACTTCAGTACAGGGCCCGACTTGCTACTTTTTTTCTGCGTCTTTTGGAATGGGGGGGGGGGGGGGGGGGGCAGCAGAGATGGAGCAGCGGCCGGCGCGAGTTTGGTGGCTTTACAGGGCCCGACTTCATCACTGGTTGCGTATTTTGAATAATTGGGGGGGGGGGGGGGGGGGGGGGGGGGGGGGGGGAGTTCGGGGGGGGGGGAGTGATGTCACTCGCAGTGGGTGGAAGAAGGGTGCACGTAGCAGACCCATTGTGACGTCATCAGAGAAAGACAGTGGTTTTTTAATTCATTTTTTTCAGATTTTTCAACATTTTTAGTAATAACTCAAGAAATAAAGCCTGAAATTTTCAATAAGGTGATTTTGGACCACGGCAAAAATCTCTACTAGTATATGTAAAAATATTACTGTTACCGTGTCGTTTTTTCGCGGAGATGTGATTACACACAAACATATAAATACGCATCCAAGATCAGAGTTTTATAAGTATTGAGATATGGACATGATATGATGCACTAGATCAAGTTGGGCCTGCTCCCACAATGGTGTGAGTTGGGGAGCTGATGAAGGTGTTTTTGAAATGAGGCCCTCCCCATGACGTCACTGGAAGGTGGTGGAATATTCTGTTTCACTGTACCATTAGGAGGGGGTGTGGGCATTGTGACGTCACTGGAAGCTGGCGATTTAAAAGGTGTATTTTTTAAAAACTTTAATCATGAATTACCCGCGCGGGGGGGGGGGGGGGGGGGGGGTGAATAACCCGGGGAGAGGGGGGTGTGGCACTCAGCAGCTTGAGAGCCCATTGTGATTGGTGCATCATCATTGGAAAGTCTTGGAAAAAGGCTGTGGCTGAGAACCTTTGTTTCAACTTAAATCATCAATAACTTGAAATATATGAAGAAATCTTAAGTGAGCCTGATTACTGTGGAGTGGAACAGAGGAACACACACACACGCACACACACACACACATACACACACACACACACACACACACGGCAGGGTTTTTTCTAAATTCAATATACAGACAACAGGAAGTGGTCAAGATCAGACGTTTAGTCCAAAGCAAGCGCTGTCTGCGGAGGGCGCTCAGCATCGCCAAGGACTGCTCTCACCCCAACCATGGACTGTTTACCCTCCTACCATCCGGGAGGCGCTACAGGTCTCTCCGTTGCCGAACCAGCAGGTCGAGGAACAGCTTCTTTCCGGCGGCTGTCACTCTACTAAACAACGTACCTCGGTGACTGCCAATCACCCCCCCCCCCGGACACTTATTATTTTTTTTTTATTCAAATCGTTTGCTATGTCACTCTTCAAGGGAGATGCTAAATGCATTTCGTTGTCTCTGTACTGTACACTGACAATGACAATTAAAATTGAATCTGAATCTGAATCTGAATCTGAATCTGAATCTAACATAGATACAAGTCACTGAAAATAAATATACAATGCAAAACACAATTAGTAACAAATCCATGCAAATGTTTAGTTTATTGTCTCGTGTCGAGGTATGATGCAAATCATTTATTGCGTATTAACCAGTCAGCAGAAAGATTATACATGATCACAATCAAGCCGTGCACAGTGTACAGATACATGATAAAGGGAATAACGTTTAGTGCAAGGTAATGTCCAATAAAGTCCGATTTAAGACAATCTGAGACTCTCCAATGAGGTAGATACTAGATCAAGACTGCTCTCTAGTTGTTGATAGGATGATTTAGTTGGTTCATGTAGTCCTTTGTGTTCTGCTGTTGAGGTAGGATTTGGGTTGTGTAGGTCGATTCACAGACATGATAATAGTATGAAAATTGATATTCCTGAACCTGGTGGTGTGGAACTTCAGACTTCTGTACCTTCTGCCTGACAGTAGCATCAAGAAGAGGTCATATTAGGCAACTCTTTGATTGAGCGAGCTTAAACTGACTTGGGTTTATAGGACAGGATAATCCCAGAAAATAGATACAAAACACTGGCAATGTGTTCTCAGTTCTCTTCATTTCACAGAATTGCATTATGCAGAAATGTGTTCTGTCAGCCCATTTTGTTCATGTCACCAGTGAAACCTATCTGCGCTAATTCATTTTGCTTGAATTAGGCTGTTATCCCTAAATGTTGTTCATATCTGGTGGTTCATATCTAAGTAGCTGTCCAAATGCTTTTTTAAGCAATATAATTGTTTCTGCCTCTATTATCTCCTTCGATAGCTCATTCCAGATAACCTTCTCATTCTGTCTAAAAAACTAGACCATCAGATCTCCTTTGCATTTCCTTCCAATCACCCTTTAGTTATAGACTCCGCAGGCTAGGGGAAAGAAAAACTCTGCAACACTAATCTATGCTCTCTCTGGCCTTCAGAATTTTACAAATCTCATTCAGATCACCCCTCAGCTTCTAGTTTTCCAATGAGAATAAGCCAAGTCTATGAAGGAACTGTAGATGCTGCAGATGAAGATAGACAGAAAATGCTTGGGTAACTTAGCAGGGCAGTCTGAAGAAGGGTCTCAACCCAAAACATCACCTATTAGGGTAACGGGTATAGCTTGGACCCAATAGCAGCACAGAATCAGGCAGGTATAATTGGTAATGAACCTTATTACGATACTGTAACACAGGAATGGGTACACCGTACTCACACAGAGGCTCAGGATTGAGCGAGGGTTCCGAAGAGGGGCAGGCAGGAGACGTAGTCGGGGTAGCGGAAGGTCCGGTAACCAGGAGATCCAACACACGATGCAAACAAACCAGCGAGGGACAGACGAAAGGAGAGTCGAAGCCAGGCAGGAAGTCGAGGAGCCGTTGCAGGGATACACCAAACAGCCAGGAGAGAGGCAGACAGAAACCAGGAGGTACGGGACGAAGGCCGTGGTCGGGGACAGAAGGCTGAGGTGATATCCGGGAAGACGACAGGTTGGAATGGTCAGGGGCAGGCAGGTTCGAATGCGTGTAGGCCGTCGGGAAATCGCTGGAGAGTCTTGCATGAATGCTGAGAACAATCTGGCACTGTGTGAACGGTGAGGAGAGTCTATATACCGGGTTAATAGGTGATCAGAGGCAACTGAGTGCAACAGGTGAGAAGAGTTGGGCTGATGAGAGGGTAGTGGCAGGCAGGCAGGTGAGGAGAAGGAGGGGACCGGTGGAAAAGTACTGGGAGGTGAAGTGGATGAGAATGAGGAGAGGGCAGACTGTGACAATTAGTTCTCTCCAGAGATGTTGCCTGTCCTACTGTGTTACTCCAGAATTTTGTGCCAAGAAGCCAAGACTATCTCTGTATAATTACAGCCCTCCCGTCCAAGAAACATCTTCGTAAATCTCTTCATTCTTCTTCATAATGTTCCCACATTCTTTCTATAGTGAGGCAACCAGAACTATGCACAATACTCCAAGTGCTATGCAACCAATGTGTTGCACTGGTGCAATACAAACTTCCAATTCTTATGCCCAATGTCTAGACCGTTGAAGGCAAAAATACCGAATGCATTCTGCACTATCCGATTCACTTTCAATATTGACGCTTTGTGTGAGCTCCGCACTTACACCCCCAAGGTTCCTCTGTACATCAAAATCCCAAGGTCCATGCCATTTACTGTATATCCTACCAGAATTTACTTTCTGGTAGAAGTGAAGCATTAATATATATCACTTCATAAAAGTAAATTGAAGTAATTAAACATGAAGATAAAATACAAGAAATTTCCAAGTACAGGATTTTGTTAAAAAAATCTTGCATGTGCTCATTTATATATCTCTAATATTATAGGCAGGTTGCTCAAATCTTTAATAATGCAGAGCCAACTTTTCATTTAGTCATAGCATAGAGTCTTACAGCATGGAAACAGGCCCTTTGGCCCAACTTGCCCACACCAGCCATCTGCACAAGTCCCACCTGCCTGCGTTTGGCCCATATTCCCTCTAAACCAGTCCTATCCATGTACCTGGTTAAATGTTTCTTAAACGTTGTGATAGTACCTGCCTCAACTATCTCCTCCAGCAACTCCAAGCTTTAAATTCAGGCTTTATTAATTTTAGTCTGTGCAAGATTCCAGCAAGAGCACTATCTAGATTAGTAATGTCTTCATTCTTTCGTTCATGTATGAGGACAAACATAAAAAGTCAGAGAATGACAGCACAGATTACCACCAGGAGGCTATGTGTCATAAGCTGATTTGGCATTTGCGGGTCAAAAGGTGAAGAAAAGTTATGATTTGTCAGAATTGGTAAATTCCTCCTGTCAAGTGCATTAGGTCGCAGAGGAGAAAAAACAATGCAAAGGTCAAGTGCTCCAGAAAGGCAATATTGGAAGAACTGGAGCAAAATAACCTACAAGCCAACACTGGCCGCAATGTGGACTGCAAATGTTATTATTTTGACAAGTGCATTTCAAAGAAGTGATTAAGAATAAAAAATCAACCTGTCAAACTTGGCAATTGTACATGAGCATTACGTAGCTGAGTTGTTTCTGATGAAGGTCAATTCTTCCCTTGGATAATTGACATTCTAAAGTTCAGTCACTTTGAAACACATTTGCAAATGTGAATATATTGCCAAAAGCACTGGGAAAAAGTGTTCTGTGGGCTAATTTGACAGTAGTGATTTAGCCCCCAAGTGGTCCTGTGCTGTCCTTCCTGTGTGGAGTCCTCCCGCCAGAACAAGGATAGGTCCCACGTTCTCAAACTACCCACCAGACTTCACATTCAACAGATCTTACTCTCTATTTCCCCTTGCATTCAATGTAAGTTCACCACAAGGCAGTTCTTTCCTTCCCACCACTCATAAGGGACTCCAGAAAGTGACTCCTGGAAGTGGCGGCGCTACCCAAGAAGCTGCGGCTCACCTGCAGTCTGTCTGTCTTTTATTTTTTTTTGTTTTCTTTTGTCCTGTTGGGCGTATGTTTTAGTTTGTTTTCAGTTGTGTATGTGTGGGGGGCGGGGGAAACTTGTTTTTAGTCTCTTCCTTCGGGGGAGATGCAACCTTTTCTTGGTCGTATCCCCGTCTCCATCTCCATCTGCGCTGAGGCCTAATCGCGGAGCTGGCAGCCTCCAACTGGGACCGAACTCAAGGGTCCGGAGGCAGAGCCGGGACTCACCATCGTGAAGCTGGCCGACTTCGGGGCCATGGCGGCGCTGCGGCGGTGGCCCGACTTTGGAGCCTCGGAGGCCTCGGCCGCGGGCCCAGTGGACGACAACATCGGGAGCTCGCAAGGCCCAGGTTGGTGACCGATTCCCGGAGCTCCCGCAACAACAGCTTCGTCCGCTGGACTGGAGGGTGGCAGATTCGACCGCCCCGGGCCGCGGAATTTGAATTGACCCATTCACGGAGCTCGGATTCAGACATGTGACTTACCATCACCCGGCAGGGGGCCCAACATCGAAAGTCTGGATCGCCTCAACACAGAGGGAGAACAAGGAAGGAAGAGACAAGGACTTTAAGACTTTTGCCTTCCATCACAGTGAGGAGGTGCCTGGTGAACTCACTGTGGTGGATGTTAAACTGTGTTAATTGTGTGTTCTGTTATTTTATTTTCTGTCATGACTGTAAGGTATGCAATTTTGTTCAAATTGTAGACAGTTTGAATGACAATAAAGGATACTTTACTTTACTTTAATTTACAGTTCATTGTTCCGTTTCCCCCAGCACCTACAATCCTCCTCAGGACCATTGTCTGCAACAGGAATCAATGCTTTAACGGCCCCTTTGTAAGCACCCTTTATGGGCAACTATTTGCATACCTTGAGTATGCAAGCAAAGAATTACACTGTGACTTGTCACAATTGACAATAAAGTATTAATTCATAAATCAATCAATTAATGAATCAATGAATGAATGAATTAATTGATTAATTAATTAATTCCTTTCACCGTCAACTTCCCCACACTTCAGTGTCCGATGATACAGTTACTTACTTACACTTACACTTTAGTATGTTGCATTTGGTGCCCACGGTGTAATATGCTCCACTTTGAGGAAACAGAACAAACATTTGGATGACCATTTTGCAGACCACGTCATTCAGTGCAGAAGAGTCCCCATGAGCTCTTAGTTGCGTGCCACTTTAAGTTTCCATCCTACTGCCTGTCTGTAGCCTTCCACATCTTCCAGCAAAACTCAATGTAAACTCGAGGAGTAGTCTCTCCTCTTCTAATCAAGCACATGACCGTCTCCCAGACTTAGTGAATTCAGAACAGTCAGATAACCAGCCACTCCAGCCTTGAATCTCTTGTATTCAATTTCTTATCTCTTACTACTTGCAGAAATTTTAGTTTTTCAAATTTGATTCATCTCCTATTTACACCTTCCCGGACATACAATTACGAATGGATTTTTATCGTACTGTCTCAAATTCTGAAGAAGAATCCTGAACTCTACTAAAACACTCTTTCGATATCATTAAAACATAGTCATGTAACTTTTCATCTCAGTACTGTTAAGTAACAAGCTTCCTTCCATATGGAATATTGTGAAGCAGTAGGTAACACAACAATTAAACTTAGTACACAAAAATGCTGGAGAAACTCAGTGGGTGCAGCAGCATCTACGGAGCGAAGAAGATAGGCAACATTTCGGGCTGAAACCCTTCCTCAGACTGATAGGGGGTGGGGTAGGCGGGGAGAAGAAATGAAAAAGGAGGAGGAGGAGGCCGAGGGCTGAGGTAGGAAGGGGAGGAGACAGCAAGGGTTATCAGAATTGTGAGAATTCAATGTTCATGCAACCAGGATGCAGACTCCCCAAGCGGAACATGAGGCGCTGTTCCTCCAATTTATGGTGTTGCTCGCTCTGACCATGGAGGAGGCCCAGGACAGAGAGGTCGGATACGGAATGGGAGGGGGAGTTGAAGTGCTGAGCCACCTGGAGATCAGGTTGGTTAGTGCGGACCGAACGGAGGTGTTCGGCGAAACGATCGCCAAGCCTGCGCTTGGCAATATAGATCAGCTGACATCTAGAGCAGCGGATGCAATAGATGAGGTTGGAGGAGGTGCAGGTGAACCTCTGTCGCACCTGGAACAACTGCTTGGGTCCTTGAATGGAGTCGAGGGGAGAGGTAAAGCGACAGGTGTAGCATCTCTCGAATGGAGCTGAGTGGGGAGGTAAAGCGACAGGTAATAATAAAACACAGTACATTTCTGATAATATTCTTCATCATATGTTGCCCAGAGATGCTTGAAATGATCCACTGATATATGGGGACAAGGGGCACATAAATAGACATTTGGTCACATTAATAGATATTTACAGGTTCATTTGTGTTGAAGTTGTAACGTTAGGAAACTTCATAGTTCTGAGAGAGTACAGAGGAGATTTACTAGAATGTTGCCTGGGTTTCAGCAACTAAGTTACAGAGAAAGGTTGAACAAGTTAGGGCTTTATTCTTTGGAGCGCAGAAGGTTAAGGGGGGACTTGATAGAGGTCTTTAAAATGATGAGAGGGATAGACAGAGTTGATGTGGATAAGCTTTTCCCACTGAGAGTAGGGAAGATTCAAACAAGGGGACATGACTTGAGAATTAAGGGACAGAAGTTTAGGGGTAACATGAGGGGGAACTTTTTTCTCAGAGAGTGGTGGCTGTGTGGAATGAGCTTCCAGTGAAGGTGGTGGAGGCAGGTTCATTTTTATCATTTAAAAATAAATTGGATAGTTATATGGACGGGAAAGGAATGGAGGGTTATGGTCTGAGCGCAGGTATATGGGACTAGGGGAGAATACGTGTTCGGCACGGACTAGAAGGGTCGGGATGGCCTGTTTCCATTCTGTAATTGTTATATGGTTATGTGGTTATATGAATCTCCTTGATGAAGCAGTATGAAGATCACACCAAACGTTATGCCTGGCATGCCATTTTCTGGATGGTTGGATAAACTGGCTATGACAGGTCCATGTCATATGAATGTAGCTACATCATCATATCAGTCCAAAAGTAGAATACCAAGTTGGTCCTGAAGGACTGTGACTTAAGTACAAAAGCTAAACAAAAACAAGATCACTGAAATAAAGCAGCAACTGATACAGTAACAGCACTGAAACGTATAACTAAAGCAGCGATGAAAACTGCAGTCATTCAACGTTCTACAGTTTTTTACATTCTCTTCTGCTTTAAGAGTACAGTCCATTGAGTACCTATCATAAATTGGTGATAGGATTTCAATGCATCTAACAGCCTGAGAATAACAATGTTTATTTATGCAGTCCTCTTGTAGAGGTCAAAACCCTAGGGGGTTTCACAGAAGTGCTATCATTAAAAAAATCACACTGAACCGTATGAGAGATTAGCTCAGTTGATTAAAAACGTGGACAAGTTTTATGCGAGGAGATGTAGAGAGTTGAAGTGATGTAGAGGACATGTCCAGGGTAGGAGCACAGCCATCATTGTAGGATTGATTAAAATGGGGGATTCTCAAGAAATGAGAATTTGAAAAATATCAGTACATTAGAGCTCTGTGTGAGTGGTGGAGATTACAGAGATAGGTAGTGGAAGACAATGAAGATGCCTGAACACAAAATGAGAATGTTTACAATTGAGGCATTGCTTAGCTGGGGTCCAGAGTAATCCAAGAGACTCTGGTGACTGGGATTTGGTGCAAGTTAACTTAAGCTGAATAGTTCTGAATGTCTTTCAATTTATGGAGGTTGGAACCTGTCAGACAGGCCAGTAGTTTGTTGGAAAAACCCAGTCAAGAAGTAACAAAGATGAGGGTTTCAGTTGCAGACGAGTTAAAATGGGGCATGTCAAATGTAGTCAAAAAATGTATCACTGACTTTCAAACTCATTGAAGCTAATGCATGGAAACCAAAGTATTGTTTGCGTTAGTTTTGAGTCACTCACGGCTGGTGGGCTGGCACTTCACTCACTCATGGCTGGTGGGCTGGCAGTTGAGTCACTCACAGCTGGTGGGCTGACAGTTGACTCACTCACGGCTGGTGGGCTGGCATTTGACTCACTCACGGCTGGTGGGCTGGCAGTTGACTCACTCATGGCTGGTGGGCTGGCAGTTCACTCACTCACTCACTAATGGCTGGTGGGCTGGCAGTTCACGCATTCACGGCTGGTCGACTCACTCATGGCGGGTGGGCTGGCAGTTGACTCACTCACGGCTGGTGGGATGGCAGTTCACGTCACTCACGGCTGGTTGACAGTTCACACTCATGGCTGGTGGGCTGGCAGTTGACTCACTCACGGCTGGTGAGCTGGCAGTTCACTCACACAGGGCTGGTGGGCTGGCATTTGACTCACTCACGGCTGGTGGGATGGCAGTTCACGTACTCACGGCTGGTTGACACACTCATGGCTGGTGGGCTGGCAGTTGTCTAACTCACGGCTGGTGAGCTGGCAGTTCACTCACTCGCAGATGGTGGGCTGGCATTTGACTCACTCACGGCTGGTGGGCTGGCAGTTGATTCACTCATGGCTGGTGGGCTGGCAGTTCACGCATTCACGGCTGGTCGACTCACTCATGGCGGGTGGGCTGGCAGTTGACTCACTCACGGCCGGTGGGCTGACAGTTCACTCACTCACTCACGGCTGCTGGGCTGACAGTTCACACTCATGGCTGGTAGGCTGGCAGTTGACTCACTCTCGGCTGGTGAGCTGGCAGTTCACTCACACAGGGCTGGTGGGCTGGCATTTGACTCACTCACGGCTGGTGGGCTGGCTGTTGACTCATTCACGGCTGGTGGGCTGGCTGTTGACTCATTCACGGCTGGTGGGCTGGTGGTTCACGCACTCACGGCTATATATACACACAGGCCTTTTTTTCCTCTCTTGTTTATCATATTTTTTACAGTGTACAATGTTTACATATTCTGCTGTTCTGCAGCAAGTAAGAATTTCATTGTTCTAACTGGGACACATGACAATAAAACACTCTTGACTCAACTCGATATTGGGGTCACCATGCACCACCAATTTCAGCATGGATAAGAATGCTGTTTGATTGTTTAATTTAGTTTAGTTTAGAGATACAGTGAGGAAACAGGCCTCTTGGCCCATGGAGTCCATGCCAATCAATGATCACCCATACACTAGTTTTACCCGACACACCAGGTACAATTTGCAGAAGCCAATTAACCAACAAGCATGCACATCATTGGAATGTGGGAGGAAACCGGTGCATCCAGAGAAAACCCACGCAGTCACAGGCAGAATGTACAAACTGTGTACCGACAGCACCCGTATTCAGGATCAAACCCGGGTCTCTAGGGCTACAGTAGCTCCACCACAGCGCCACAGTGCCACCCTGATTGTTCGGCCTTTAGATAGTGCTGAAAAAGCACAGGTGAATGGAGATAGTATTATCTGAATGGTGGCCAATTAGGAAAAGGGGAGATGCAACGAGACCTGGGTGTCATGATACACCAGTCATTAAAAGTAGGCATGCATGTATGCAGAAGAAAGCAAATGGTATGTTAGCATTCATAGCAAAAGGATTTGAGTATAGGAGCAGGGAGGTTCTACTGCAGTATTACGGCCGCACCTGGAGTATTACGTACAGTTTTGGTCTCCTCATCTCCTCATTCTTGCCATAGAGGGAGTACAGAGAAGGTTCACCAGACTGATTCCGGGGATGTCAGGACTTTCATATGAAGAAAGACTGGATAGACTCGGCTTGCACTCGCTAGAATTTAGAAGATTGAGGGGGGATCTTATAGAAACTTACAAAAATTTTAAGGGGTTGGACAGGCTAGATGCAGGAAGATTGTTGGGAAAGTCCAGGACAAAGGGGTCACAGTTTAAGTATATAGGGGAAATCCTTTAGGACTGAGATGAGAAAAACATTTTTTACACAGAGAGTGGTGAATCTCTGGAACTCTCTGCCACAGAAGGTAGTTGAGGCCAGTTCATTGGCTATATTTAAGAGGGAGTTAGATGTGGCCCTTGTGGCTAAAGGGATCAGGGGGTATGGAGAGAAGGCAGGTACAGGATACTGAGTTGGATGATCAGCCATGATCATATTGAATGGTGGTGCAGGCTCGAAGGGTTGAATGGTCTACTCCTGCACCTATTTTCTATGTCTCTATGTTTCTAAACTTCCAGTAAAACCCAGTCTCCTGGCATGTTGAGTCCAGTGAGAAGGTCTCCCGGCCGTACCCAAACAGTAGGCCTGGCTCAGCTGCCGCAGAACTGTGAATCCCAGCGAGCCGCAGGCATTTCCCAACGACAAGCTTGGCTCACCCCCACGGGACTGAGAACTCACCCGGAGAGGGAAGACCAGCAAGCTTGGACCCTTACATGCCCCTGAAGACCAGGAATCAGAAAGGAGGATGGAAGGTGTCACTGGACACAAGTTGCAGTGAGAAGAACCAGTGGGTCTTGCCTTCCATGTCCTCAAGGTCGGCTGCAGGTGGTGCCCCTGGTGAACAAGTGCTGACGAGGGCAGTGCTAGGAGAGGGAGGGTGCTTCACCCTCGGTCATGAGTCGGTCATGACCAGCTGCATCTCTACGTGGTGCGGCAGCTGTACAGCTGCGGACTGGAAGTGTCTTCAGAGAGTGGTGAGGACAGCGGAAAAAATCATTGGGACTTCTCTTCCTTCCATCATGGACATGGGGTACAAGCGCTGTCTGATTAGAGCTAAGGGCATTACCAGAGCCCCCACACACCCACAATTTGGACTGTTCATACTGCTCAACTCTGGGAGGAGGTACCGCAGCATGAAGAGCGGGACAACCAGGTTCTGCAACAGCTTCATCCCCCAGGCCATAAGATTATTGAACAATCAACAAAACCAAGGCTAGAACTTTTTAAATATCGTCACTTTTAAAAACTTTTTAATATATATTTATTTTACAGAACCATGCGCATGAGGCATTTTTATGGACGCACCTGGAACTTTTAACTATTAACTGATTTTGGAGAGTAAAATGCAACAAAATTTCGTTCAAGGTGCACTGTGTCTAGGTGTATATCTGAATGACAATAAAGTTTTCATTCATTCATTCATCATTCACAAGATGACCGGAATGGAGGTGATGGCTGCAAAAGGCATTTGTGGCCGGCTGCAGCTGGGACTATAAAATGTCGATAAAATGGTGCCTCTTGCATATGGACTCAGGGGGCTGTTCTGTATATTCGGTACAACCCAGGGAATTGTGCTTATGCATGGTGAAAGACTGGATAGACTCGGCTTGTACTCGCTAGAATTTAGGAGATTGATGGGGAACCTTATAGAAACTTACAAAATTCTTAAGGGGTTGGACAGGCTAGATGCAGGAAGATTGCTCCCGATGTTGGGGAAGTCCTGGACAAGGGGTCACAGCTTCAGGATAAAGGGGAAATCCTTTAGGACCGAGATGAGAAAAACATTTTTCACACAGAGAGTGGTGATTCTCTGGAATTCTCTGCCACAGAAGGTAGTTGAGGCCAGTTCATTGTCTATATTTAAGAGGGTTAGATGTGGCCCTTGTGATCAGGGGGTATGGAGAGAAGGCAGGTACGGGATACTGAGTCGGATGATCAGCCATGATCATATTGAATGGTGGTGCAGGCTCGAAGGGTCGAATGGCCTACTCCTGCACCTATTTTCTATGTTTCTATGTGATAGTTTTGCTGACGAGTATGCAAAACATACATTTAGTTCACTGTACTTTGAAACACATTATAATAAAAGACACCATTGGACCATTGAAAACCTTGGGTACCATCCCTCACAAGACACCTTCACTCCCTCACAATAATGAACAATTACTGTAGCAAAGCCATTTAAGACCCAGTGAACTAATAAATGAATAGTAAGTTGGCCGCAACAGCATCAATTCATTGATGAAGCAGACTTTCAATGAATGAATTTTTAAAAATAGCAATAGATTCAGCCAAATGTATAGTGAATTAATAAATTGAATGGGAGCCACACCATCAACATCAACGTTAATGAGGTAGTTTGCACCAAAGAATTAATAAATTATTGTCCAGCAGCTGTACCAACAAGTCAATGAAGCAACAAATCAATACATTAGTAAAATATTAAACAGCAGTGAATTAATAATCTCTTTACACTGCCTGCATAGTCCTTAACTGACTTTTGCTGACTTTACTGCCATTTATTTTTCTAAGTGTTGCAATGCCTACAATAAATTCCTAACCGTAGTAGCAATTAAAAGAAAAGCTAAAAGCTGCAAATATTTCATCTAGTAAATAGGTTTTTAATTTGCTGAGGCACTTAAAGAGTCAATGCCATGCATCTGTGTGATACAATGGGTTTATATCGCACAGTTTGAGATTTTCCAAAAAACATTAGAGGTCAAACATTAGTAAAGACGGCTCTAAAAGGGAAGATAAAAAGAAAAAGTGGATGGCAGAATATAGTCAGATGTTTACAGTCAAATATCTGAATTGCCAATGTATCGTGATTCAAGTTGTCATTTGTGCATCATTTGGCTAAGAGAGGGAGATAATGAAGGGTCTGAAGAAGGGACCCGACCCAATACATCACCAATCCATGTCATAGAGTCATACAACACAGAAATAGGCAATCCAACTCGTCCATGCTGACCAAGATGCCCCATTGAAACCTGGCCCATTTGTCTCTGTTTGGCCCATTTCCCTCTAAATCTTTTCTACTATGTATTTGCCCCAGTGTCTATTAAATGCTGTTACTGTACCTGTCTCAACCACCTCCTCTGGCAGCATGTTCTATATAACCACCACCCTCTGAGTGAAAAAGTTACCCCTCAAGATTCCATTAAATCTTGCCCTTCAAGGATCTTATCGGAATGCATCACAGCCTGGTTTGGTAAAGCTCCTTCCAAGACCGCACGAAATAGCAGAATTATAGCCCAGACCATCACGCAAACCAGCCTACCTTCAATTGACTCTATCCACACTTCACACTGCTTAGGCGAGGTCGCCTAAATAATCAAGGACCAGTCTCACCCAGTCACTCCCTCTTCTCCCCTCTCCCTTCAGGCAGGAAGTACATTTAAATTGTTGTTATATTTTAAGAGTCATTCACATTTTAAACTTGAATAAATCTTTTTTTGCACTTGCCATGCCTGCTTGTTCTTCATCTTCACAGTTTTTACCCCACTGCTATAAAAGCACTAAATGTAGCCGCCAAGGAACGCAGGGGCGATACATACTAAGGGACTGTGGTACACTGTGAAATCGACAGAAGGATGGAGGGTTGGGTGTTTATGCGTGATATTTTTGTGATATTTATTTTAGTTGTTTATCTTTTAATATTTTACCTTGTATGTATCGTTAGCTTTTAGAAATGTTTGAATGGTGCACTGACTGGCTGACATTTTTAAATTTTGTTGTACATGGTTCATGTTACAATGACAATAAAGAAACTATTCTATTCTATTCTATTCTATTCATCACAATGGGAACCTAATAGACAGGAATTGCTGTGCTGTTGCAGGGCCACAAGAGTGCATGGGGGGGAGGTTGAGGGGAGATGGACTGAATGCGTGGTAGGGGAGGGGAATGGCAAGGAGCAGAGTGGGGGGCGGGGGCGGGTGGGTGAAGGATGGAGGGGTGAATGAGTGGACTGCCACCACACCAGCTGTGAGTGACTGGACTGGCAGCCCACCAGCCATGAGTAAGTGAACTGCCAGCCCGTCAGCTGTAAGTGACTGGTGCCAGCCCACCAGCCATGGCTCACTGAACTGCAATTCCAATAATGCACTCAGTCCACAATGTTCATACCAGCCGTCTGGAAACCACTCCCTTCAGTGCACAAATCCCATACTGGCGCTCCAGAGATCCACTCAAGGATAGACTTTCTTCCTTCATTTCTGTGATCTGTAAAAATAGATGAAAATGTCTAAAATTGATTATCCACCTGCTCCCCCTTCTCTCTCACACAGCCTGTCACCTGTTTTTGGCAGGCTTTCTGGCAGTTTCTCAGCTGCCAGCCCACCAGGCTTGAGTTACTGAGCTGCTAGCCTGCCATGCCAGAGTGACTGAGCTGCCAAGCCTGAGTGACAGAACTGCCTAGACTGAGTGACTGAGCTGCCTGGCCTGATTGACTGAGCTTCCAGCCCAATGACCCCTTTTGTCCCACAACGTCCATACTAGCCCTCTGGAAACCAGTCCCTTCCACCCACAACACACATACTAGCACTCCAGAAAGTCACCAGCAATATTGGAAATGGTGGAGAGGTGGAATATTGCATTGGGGGACCAGCCCTCCCGCGTGAAGCTGGGACCAAACAGGTCCCACTTAGTCTAGTAGAAACATAGAATTCTTAAGGGAATGGACAGGCTGGGTGCAGGAAAATTGTTCCCAATGTTGGGGGAGTCCAGAACGAGGGTTCACAGTTTAAGAATAAGGCCATTTAGGACTGAGATGAGGAAAAACGTTTTCACCCAGAGAATTGTGAATCTGTGGAATTATCTGCCACAGAAAGCATTGGAGGCCAATTCACTGGATGTTTTCAAGAGAGAGCTAGATATAGCTCTTAGGACTAATGGAATTAAGGGATATGGGGTGAAAGCAGACATGGGTACTGATTTTGGATGATCAACCATGACCATATTAAATGGCGTTGCTGGCTCGAAGGTCTGATTGGCCTACTCCTGCATCTATATTCAATGTTTCTATGCTATAGTCTATGTAGTTCTGAGCTTATGAAGTTGTAGTGTTTACTAGCTGAATGGCTATAGGAAAGAAGCTGTTCCTTAACCTGGACATTACAGTTTTCAAGCTCCTGTATCTTCTTCCCAATGGCAGGGGTGAAATAAGTGTGGGTCAGGGTGGTGTGTGTCTCTGATTATGCTGACTGCCTTTTCGAGGCAGCATTTCCGATAAAGGCAAGGCAAGGCACGTTTATTTGTACAGCACCTTTCAACAACAAGGTAATTCAAAGTGATTTACATAAAACATTAAAAGCATTGGAAAGAAACACATATAAAATGACATTTAGATGTAAAACGATTATTAGATTATTCAGATAAAATAGGTACAAAATTAAAAGCAATCAAATAAAATATTTTAAATAGAATTAAACCAGGAATAGAAGTTACAGTGCAGTATAGGTAATTAATAACTTGTATTGTTTATTGAAAGTCAGCGGCAAACAGAAAAGTCTTCAGTCTAGATTTAAAAGAGCTGAGAGTTGCAGCAGGCCTGCAGTTTTCTGGGAGTTTGTTCCAGATATGTGGTGCATAAAAACTAAATGCTGCCTCTCCATGTTTAGTTCTGACTCTGGGGACACAGAGCAGACCTGTTCCAGATGATCTGAGAGGTCTGGGTGGTTCGTAGCTAAGCAGAAGATCAGAAATGTATTTTGGCCCTAAACCATTCAGTGCTTTGTAAACCAACAGTAGTATTTTGAAATCAATTCTTTGACAGACAGGAAGCCAGTGTAAATCCCTTCGATGGTGGGGAGATCAGAGCCAGTGATGGATTAGGCGGTGTTGACAACTTTTTGCAGTCTTCTTTGCTCCTGGGCATTCAAGTTGCCAAACTAGGCCATGACGCAATCAGTTAAAACGGTCTCTACTGTACACCTGTAGAAGTTCAAGAGAATCCTCCCTGACATACCAAATGTCAGTGATCTCACATTAGTAGAACATCATTACAGATCTGACCAAAGCATCGACCCCTCCCTCTGCAACTGGATACTGGACTTTCTAACCAACAGACCCCAGTCTGTGAGGTTAGACAAGCACACCTCTTCAACCCTCACCCTGAACACTGGCGTTCCTCAGGGCTGTGTGCTGAGCCCCCTCCTCTACTCCCTCTTCACCTATGACTGCACACCTGTACATGGTACTAACACCATCATCAAGTATGCAGATGATACAACGGTGATTGGCCTCATCAGCAACAACGATGAGCTGGCCTACAGGGAGGAGGTCCAGCACTTAGCAGCATGGTGCGCTGACAACAACCTGGCCCTTAACTCCAAGAAGACCAAGGAGCTCATTGTAGACTTCAGGAAGTCCAGAGGTGGCACGCACACCCCCATCCACATTAACGGGACGGAGGTGGAACGTGTTTCTAGCTTCAGGTTCCTGGGAGTCAACATCTCCGATGACCTCTCTTGGACCCACAATACCTCTACTCTGATCAAGAAGGCTCATCAGCGTCTCTTCTTCCTGAGGAGACTGAAGAAGGTCCATCTGTCTCCTCAGATCCTGGTGAACTTCTACCGCTGCACCATCGAGAGCATCCTTACCAACTGCATCACAGTATGGTATGGCAACTGCTCTGTCTCCGACCGGAAGGCACTGCAGAGGGTGGTGAAAATTGCCCAACGCATCACCGGTTCCACGCTCCCCTCCATTGAGTCTGTCCAAAGCAAGCGCTGTCTGCGGAGGGCGCTCAGCATCGCCAAGGACTGCTCTCACCCCAACCATGGACTGTTTACCCTCCTACCATCCGGGAGGCGCTACAGGTCTCTCCGTTGCCGAACCAGCAGGTCGAGGAACAGCTTCTTTCCGGCGGCTGTCACTCTACTAAACAACGTACCTCGGTGACTGCCAATCACCCCCCCCCCCCGGACACTTATTATTTATTTTTTATTCAAATCGTTTGCTATGTCGCTCTTCAAGGGAGATGCTAAATGCATTTCGTTGTCTCTGTACTGTACACTGACAATGACAATTAAAATTGAATCTGAATCTGAAAGTATCCCTTCACTGGGATATAATATAATCTTCTAACTGTTAAAAACATGTTGGCAAGGAATATGTATATGGCATTGTGATGAAGAGGATGTATTCCTCGGAATGGCAGAGGAATATTCACAGGATTTTTAATACAGTGTGCAGACAATGTTTACAAATGGTACTTATGGTTGGAAGATGCCATCAGCGTGCTGCTAAGGGTGGGACTGACCTCTATGAATACCTGGACATTTTATGTATTCCTGCTGTTCAACTGAATGCCACTTCCAGGAATAAACGCAATTAAATGCATTTACCAGAAATTAGAAGATTCCTCATTTTGATGATTTATGCTGCACTGGCACATTGCTTAATGCTGCCTTGCACTCGTCAAGAATAGGTCCAATGAAAGAAGAATCATTCATTTTTTGGTTAATACTAATTTTGCATTCCCAGCTGAAAGGGCCATTTGGTTTCAGCAGAAGCAAGCGTTCATGAAGACAGCTACCGACCTTGAGGGCCCTAAGAGTGAGTGAGCTGCCTCTGGCAAAGCCTATCTTTAGAAGCTTGCATGTTTTCCTCTCTGTTTCCTTGGAGGAATGTGCCACCCACTTCCCATCTGCGCAGTTTGCACCCAATCTTTGCAGACACCAGCTGGAAGAGTGGAGTGGTGTGACTCTTTAAAGGCGACATCCTGCGTTTGGAGCTGTGAGGAAAGATGAAGCAAGTTGAAGATGAAGATGAACAAAGGCAAAGCAAGTGCACCTCTTTTCCTACAGAAGTCTCCCCCTTGCTTTTCAACTCACATCTAAAATGGAATGCATAGAAGCATTTCCATTTTTCTGGAATTTCTGTGATATTTCTGGCAACTTCAGTTTGATCAAGATTAATCAATCAATCAATCAATCAATCAACCTTTATTGTCATCTTGCAAGCAACAGTTGTACAGTGCAAAATGAAAAGACGTTTCCCAGTGAATTTCTGTGATATTTCTGGCAACTTCAGTTTGATCAAGATTAATCAATCAATCAATCAATCAATCAACCTTTATTGTCATCTTGCAAGCAACAGTTGTACAGTGCAAAATGAAAAGACGTTTCCCAGTGAATAGCGGAGCATCGCACATGAAATTTAAAACATTTCACACATAATAACACTAAAAACAATCCAGTCCCTGATGGAACAGTATAAATAGCTAAAAGCAGGTAAAACACAATATTAAAATACAATAAACCAATCATAAAAATGTCTGGGGCAGCTGATTTGAGTGGCCAGTGCCAGTTATTAAAGTGTCCGTGCCAGCCGCAGAATCAAGTGACTGTGAGTACAGAGTGACTGTTTAGCAGCCTCACAGCCTGTGGTAGGAAGCTGTTTAGCAGTCTTGTAGTCCGGGCTTTGATGCTTCGATATCTCTTGCCTGATGGCAGGAGATCCAGGTGTATGTGGAGGGGGTGCAGTTTGTCTTTAGCAATTCTCTGAGCTTTTTTCAGACAGCGGCTCTGGAACAGTTCTTGTACCGAGGGTAGGGAGACGCCAATGATCCTCTCTGCTCCCCTCACTACCCTCTGCAGAGCCTTCCTGTCCGAGCAGTTGCAGGTGCAGTACCACGTATTTATGCAGTACGTGAGTACAGAGTCCACCGTACCTCTGTAGAAAGTCCTGAGGATGTTGGTGGGGAATGAGGCCTGTTTTAGTTTCCTCAGGAAGTGCAGTCGCTGATGGGCCCGTTTGACGGTCCCAGTGGTGTTCCTGGACCAGGTGAGGCTGTCTGTAATTTGCACACCGAGGAACTTTATGCTCTCCACTCTCTCCACTGCAGTGCCACTGATGTTGAGGGGTGTATGCTTTGGCTGCGCCCTCCTGAAGTCAACAACCATCTCCTTCGTTTTGTCGACATTTAATTCTAGATTATTTTTGCCGCACCAGTCCACCAGTTGTTCTACTTCCTCCCTGTACATTGATTCATCATCTCCACTGATGAGTCCCACCACTGTAGTGTCATCCGCAAATTTTATGATCTTATTATCCCTGAATCTGGCAGCACAGTCATGTGTGAGCAATGTGAACAACAGCGGGCTGAGCACACAGCCTTGAGGGGAGCCGGTGCTCAGCGTGATCGAGCCTGAAGTGTTCTTGCCAACACGGACTGACTGCGGTCTCTCTGTCAGAAAGTCCAAGATCCAGTGACACATGGTGGTGTTGAGGCCCAACAGGGTTAGTTTCTCCACAAGTCTCTGTGGGATGATGGTGTTAAACGCTGAGCTGAAGTCAATGTACAGGATTCTGGCGTATGTGTTATGCGTATGTGTAAAGTGTTTAATTGTCAAATGTACAATGGAACAATAATCCGTTGTTATTGTAATCCAACAAACATCCGTTGTACATCCAACAATGGAACAATTAAAAGGCTTGTAAACTCAATAGACATAAATAGTAAACAAACAAATTCAATAATCTAATTAAGTTTAATTTAGTTTAGCGTTACAACATGAAAACAGACCTTTCAGCCCATCGGGCGCATGCCGGCCAAAGATCACCCATACACTGCTTCTATCCAACGCACTAGGGGCAATTTTTACAGAAGCCAATTAATATACAAACCTGCCTGTCTTTGGAATGTGGGAGAAAGCCAGAGCACCCGGAGAAAACCCATACGGTCACAGGGAGAACGTACTAACACCAAACAAACAGCACACATGGTCCATATCGAACCCGAGTATCTGGTGCTGTAAGGCAACAGATCTAATGCTACACTACTGTGCCATCTGTAAACCCCAATACTAGTGAAATAAACTCAAATCCTTTGTGCAACCAAAGATAGTCCATAGTTCATAGTTGAGGTTGGTGGCTTGTATTGTTCGAGCCTGTTGGTGTTGGAAAGAAGCTATTCTTGAAACCGAGGGTCATGGTAGGGGAACCGCAGTGACAGGAGTAGGGGTTGAAGAACAAAGTAGTCCCAGTGTGGGGAAGGGGCAGGGGATTGTGAGAGGGGGCGGAACAAAGGAGGACCTGGCATGGGATACTTTTTGTAAGTTTGTCCGCGCCATTTATGTGGCGACTCTTTCCATACCTAGGGTGACAATAAAGTATTTGTTCATTCATTCATACAATACAATATACAATACAATATTTATTACATGTCATTTGAACCTCAATGAGGCTCAAACAAAACTCAGTTTCCACAGCCATACAAACAAAGACATTTCCTACAAGACATACAAATAATTCAATTTCACACAAATATCCATCACAGTGCATCTCCTCCTCACTGTGATGGGTGGAAGGCTAAGTATTTTCTCTCCCCTGCTCTCCATTTCTCTCCCGATGTCGAATCCCATGGCGGGCGATGGTAAGTCCCACGGCCATTTAAGACCACGCCGGGCAATGTACGGCCCCGCTCCAGGCCCAGAAGTCACAACATTGGAGCCCCAGACGGGCGTTGGAATGTCCTGCGGCCATTAAAGCCGCGCCGGGCAATGTACGACCCCGATCCGGGTCGTTCCAACCCCGTGACACGGGCTGGAGAAGTTGCATTGCGTGAGCTTCGAAAAGCAGTCTCCGACCTGGACCCGCGAGCTCCCGATGTCCCAGACCACAAGTCTGCACCTGGAGCTTCCGAGCTCATGAGACGGGCCGCAGCAGCGAGCCACCACCCCTCCCCACGGTCCGAGGCTGGCCAGCCCCACGATGGTGAGTAGTCTGCAGGCTCCGAGACTGGAGCCCCCGGGTCGTTCCGGTAGGAGGCCGCTCCACGGTGCTAGGCCCCAACGACAACGGAGACCCGACAGGGAAAAGGTCAGATCTCCCGTGCAGGTAAGAGACTTTTAAAGTTTCCCCCCCCCACCCCCACATATACACAGTTAAAAACAGTATTAAAAACACTAACAACTACATTTAACTAGACAATTAAAAAAAAAAAAGACAGCCATGTCTGTAGGGGCCGCTGCAACGTGAGTCGTGCCGCCGCATTCACTCAACGTGAGTCGCGACATTCATTCAAATCAACTAAATTCATTCGGATCAACTACAAAATCCTGATCCTCACCTACAAAGCCCTCCACCATCTGCCCCCCCCCCCCCATATCTCACTGACTTCCTCTCCCCCTACCAACCCTCACGGTCCCTCAGATCCACAACAGCCGGTCTCCTCTCCATCCACCTTTTGTCCACGTTTTGGGGACAGAGCCTTCTCCAGGGCAGCTCCCAGGCTCTGGAACTCCCTCCCCCAACTGATCCGCAATTCCATGTCCCTCACCATCTTCCAGTCCCGCCTCAAGACCCATCTCTTCACCCCTGCCTATCCTTAGCCCCACGTCCCCCTCCCTTTTCATCTGTGCATTAAATGCCTCATATTGTGTTTTGTATTGAATTCTGTCTTTACTTTGTGTACTAGTCATGTCTCTACTATTTATTTAATTCCCCTTACATGTTTTTCCTCTACCTGCTAAATTTTTGTAAGGTGTCTTTGAGACTCTTGAAAAGCGCCCATAAATAAAATGTATTATTATTATTATTATAATTATAATTATTATTATTATTATTATTATTATTATTATTATTATATCATACTTTCATTCATTCATTCATTCATTCATTCATTCAATCATACATTTATTTTCCTTCTACCCAATGCTAAGAATAAAATGAGAGCATAACCAGTGTGGTGTGAGTGTTCGATTGTGAACGTGCTGTAATTACTGCGGGGCTGTGATGCTAGTCAGTCAACCGGACATAAGTTTTGGAAAGTTGTGCAACACTCTGCCCATGATTGCAATAAAGAAATGCAGTCACCTTAGGCCTTCAGTGCAATTGAAAACTATTTTCTGACGCCAAGAGAATAGCACCAGTTGCAATTCAGAACAGTTTGGTTGAATTTTTCACCAGAAAGGAATTTTGCCCATTACTAGGTTTAAGGTGAAGGAGGAAAGATTTAATAGGAATCTGAGGGGTAACGTTTCCACACAAAAGTTGGAGGGTGCATGGAATGAACTGCCAGTGACTACAGCAAAGCTTAAGAAACAGGTAGACAGGTACATGGATAGGACAGGTTTAGATGGATATGGGCCAAACGCATGCAAGTGGAACTAGTGTAAATGGGACATGTTAGCCGATGTGGGCAAGTTGGGCCGAAGGACCTATTTCCCCATTGTTTGACTCTATGACACTGTGACAAAGCTGTTGGCATAATTTGGCCAGCTTGAAAAGATAGTATGTTTATAGGGATAGAAACATAGAAACATAGAACATAGAAATTAGGTGCAGGAGTAGGCCATTCGGCCCTTCGAGCCTGCACCGCCATTCAATATGATCATGGCTGATCATCCAACTCAGTATCCCGTACCTGCCTTCTCTCCATACCCTCTGATCCCCTTGGCCACAAGGGCCACATCTAACTCCCTCTTAAATATAGCCAATGAACTGGCCTCAACTACCCTCTGTGGCAGAGAGTTCCAGAGATTCACCACTCTCTGTGTGAAAAAAGTTCTCCTCATCTCGGATATGGGCCAAGTGTGGTCAAATAGGGCTAACTTAGATGGGGCATCTTGGTCAGCATGGATGAGTTGGGCTGAAGGGCTTGGTTCTATGGTGTGTGATGCTACGACTCTGACTCTAAGAACTATGCCTTGATACACAACTTCTCCATTTGAAAAAGTAATTCCCTTCTTAATAACTGCCTATAACTTCTTCCAAGACACGGATGAAATTGGTAAACACCATGGTAATGCAATTTGTTTCCCTGCTTGGCATCAGTTTTTTTGGACATGGTGCTAACAATTTTTATGACAATAATAATTCTGTGATCCCCTTGCTGCTGATGTTTGGCAGGGCTGGTCACCACACAAAATAGAACAAAAACTTCACGTCTGAAGAAGGGTCTCGACCCAATATGTCACCTATTCCTTCGCTCCATAGATGCTACCTCACCCGCTGAGTTTCTCCAGCATTTTTGTCCACGTTCACACAAAGTAGAGGTCTGTGACAATTCATTTGACAACACAGCGATGTAATTAAGTTTCAGTGCCGATTCTGTATGTGCTGCTCCATCAATAACAACAAGCTGAACCATAGATGTTGTTCAGCTGGAGGTAAACCTCACCGTTCAATTCAATGTTATCATTCCTGCCTTTTCTGCAGGGTTTGCAGGGATTATTTCCCTTAACGCTGCCAGATATTTGCTAATTATTGGCAAAGGCACTACAACCAAAGCTTTTTTTGTGAAATCACTGAGTATGCAGTTAGCGTTACACTTTAGACGTCTGACAGAATCAGCAGTCTTGGAGGGATCAAAGTTTCCAGAAATGATAAGGGAAAGAATAGGGGCTTTCTGCTCAATGCAATCATCCTTTTTTATTAACTTGTTGCCGTTTAGTTAACAGTCTGATTCTCCTTCATTCAAAAGGACGTGCTTCCTGTATTTTGAGTTCTATTTGCTCAAGGACTCAGGGATTACCCCTCCCCCCACCCCACCTCCTACAGTCAGCCAGAAGAACGGTCCCAACCTGAAACATCACCTATCCATGTTCTCCAGAGATGCAGCCTGACCCATTCAGTCACCCCAACACTTTGTGTCTTTTTAAAAAAACCATCACCTGCAGTTTCTTGATTCTACATTGGGGATTATATCTCACGGATACCATTCCTTGGGTTGGACAGGCTAGATGCAGGAAAATTGCTCCCGATGTTGGGGAAGTCCAGGACAAGGGGTCACAGCTTAAGGATAAGGGGGGAATCCTTTAAAACCGAGATGAGAAGAACTTTTTTCACACAGAGAGTGGTGAATCTCTGGAACTCTCTGCTACAGAGGGTAGTTGAGGCCAGTTCATTGGGTATATTTAAGAGGGAGTTAGATGTGGCCCTTGTGGCTAAGGGGATCAGAGGGTATGGAGAGAAGGCAGGTACGGGATACTGAGTTGGATGAACAGCCATGATCATATTGAATGGCGGTGCAGGCTCGAAGGGCCGAATGGCCTACTCTTGCACCTAATTTCTATGTTTCTATGTTTCTAAATGAAAAGGAGATGGTTAAGTGGAGAATACATCAAGGTGAAGTCTATTTAGGTGGACATTGCTTAGAGTCAAAGAGCTGGTCATAGAGTCTTACAGCATTCGAACAAGCCCTTAAGCCTAACTTGCCCACACCAACCAAGTCTCACCTGCCCATTCTCCACTCATAACCCTCTAAAACTATGCTATCCAAGTGCCTGTCCAAATGTTTCTTAACGTTTAATAGCTCCTTCAAAATTCTACATTGTTTGTGAAGAAAGCGAATGGTATATTCGCACTCATAGCAGAAGGATTTGAGTATAGGAGCTGGGAGGTTCTACTGCAGTTGTACAGGGTCTTGGTGAGACCACACCTGGACTATTGCTTACAGTTTTGGTCTCCTAATCTGAGGAAAGACATTCTTGCCATAGAGGGAGTACAGAGAAGGTTCACCAGGCTGATTGCTGGGATGTCAGGACTTTCATATGATGAAAGACTGGATAGACTCGGCTTGTACTTGCTAGAATTTAGAAGATTGAGGGGGGATCTTATAGAAACTTACAAAATTCTTAAGGGGTTGAACAGGCTTGATGCAGGAAGATTGTTCCCGATGTTGGGGAAGTCCAGAACAAGGGGTCACAGTTTAAGGATAAGGGGGAAATCTTTTAGGACTGAGATGAGAAAAACATTTCTCACGCAGAGAGTGGTGAATCTCTGGAATTCTCTGCCACAGAATGTAGTTGAGGCCAGTTCATTTGTTATATTTAAGAGGGAGTTAGATGTGGCCCTTGTGGCTAAGGGGGTCAGGAGATATGGAGAGAAGGCAGGTACGGGATACTGAGTTGGATGATCAGCCATGATCATATTGGATGGTGGTGCAGGCTCGAAGGGCCGGATGGCCTACTCCTGCACCTATTTCTATGTTTCTATGTTTCACTGTTTATGTCTCCTGGCTGCACCCCTGCATCTTGCAGCTATTTAAAGTGTCAATGCAATTGTGACATTAAAAAAAACTAGGATGGGTAATCGTTACACGGTGAGAACCCTTGAACTGGATTGATTAAATGAGTGAGCCAAGCCAAAAACGTTCTGTGCCATTATGTTCTGATGCTCTGAGGCAAATACAGATGGTTCAGCCAAATCATTTGTTTAGCACTAAAATGGTGATTATCAATGACGTTGTTGTTTAAGAAATGCTCTCTCAGAATGGGAAGTTGTCAGAATAGATTGAAATTCAGGCACCTTCTGACTAATTATGAAACAGTCGACAAAAAATGTCAGTCGCTGTAACAGCACACTGAGAGTTTGCAACTTCTGACACTGATCCAGTCACATTACACCAACCAAGAGCTTTAAGTAGTAGCATATGCCAGCCGAACTGGTGTGTGAATAGGGAACAATGACAATAAATTCCACGGTTGTTGCTTTTTAATGGAGTAAACTACATGTTAAAGTTCTAGTTTCTGCCTAACCGTGTTGACACCCACCAGGAATTTTAAATTAAAAGGAACAGTTATCTAATGTAACTCATCTATGAAAACTGGTAAGGTAAGGAGGACTCTCTCTAACTTCTACAGGTGCACAGTAGAGAGCATGCTGATCGGTTGCATCGTGGCTTGGTTCGGCAATTTGAGCGCCCTGGAGAGGAAGAGACTACAAAAAATAGTAAACACTGCCCAGTCCATCATCGGCTCTGACCTTCCTTCCATCGAGGGGATCTATCGCAGTCGCTGCCTCAAAAAGGCGGGCAGTATCATCAAGGACCCACACCATCCTGGCCACACAATACAATACAATACAATACAATACAATACAATACCATTTATTTGTCATTTGAACTTCACATGAGGTTCAAACGAAATTTGGTTTCTGCAGTTATACAAGAAAAGAACCAAGACACACACCAACACAATTTACACAAACATCCATCACAGTGAATCTCCTTCTCACTGTGATGGAAGGCAAAGTCTTGTCTCTCCCCTGCTCTCCATTTCCTCTCCCGATGTCAAAGTCAAAGCCCCCGGCAGGCACGAGCAAGTCCGCGGCCATTTAAAGCCGCGCTAGGCGATGTAAGGCCCTGCACCTGGTCCCGATGTTGGAGCCCCCGGCGGGCGCTAGCAAGTCCGCGGCCTTTCAAAGTCACACTGGGCGATGTAAGGACCCACTCTAAGTCACTCTGAACCCCGCAATTCGAGTGTGAGAAGTCGCCCCCGATGCCGGTGCCCCTCAAAGCAGTCTCCCACCGGGGACCCGCGAGCTCCCGGTGTCTCCATCCACCGGAGTCGGGTCGCAGCCTCGCGCCACCGCAGCTCTCCACGCTCCAAACTCCTCACGCTCGAAGCTGGCAGCTCTACAATGGTAGGTCCGCAGCTCCACCGGCTCTGTAACTTGAGCCCCCAGGTCGTTCCGTTGGAAGCCGCTCCACGGTGCTAGGCCCCAACGGTAATGGAGGCCCGACAGGGAAAAGGTCGGGTCTCCGTGCAGGGAAGAGATTTAAAAGTTTCCCCCACCCCCCACACATACACATTTAAAAGCCCACTACAAACTATACCCTCAACGGGACAAAAAAAAAAAAAACACAGACAGACTGCAGAGGCCGCTGCGACGTCGGTCGTGCCCCCCACCCACACATTCATCTCCCTGCTACCTTCAGGTAGAAGTTACAGGAGCCTGAAGACTGCAACGACCAGGTTCAGGAATAACTACTTCCTCACAGCTATCAGGCTATTAAACCTGGCTCGGACAAAACTCTGAACATTAATAACCTGTTATTTGCACTTTAACAATGTATTTATTCATGTCAATAGTCAATAGTCAATAGTCAATAGTCAATTTAATTGTCATTTGGACCCCTTGAGGTCCAAACGAAATGCCGTTTCTGCAGCCATACATTACAAACAAATACACCCCAGACACAACATAATTTACATTTTACATAAACATCCATCACATTGCTGTGTTGGAAGGCCAAAAAAAACTTATCTCTCCACTGCACTCTCCCCCCCCCGATGTCAGAGTCAAAGTCAAAGCCCCCGGCTGGCGATGGCGAATGTCCCGCGGTCATTAAAGCCACGCCGGGTGATGCGAGGTCGCACACCGGGTCTTGGTGTTAGAGCCCCCGGCGTGCGCTCGCAGAGTCCCACAGCCATTCCAAGCCGCGCGGGGCGGTGATGTTAGGCCCCGCTCCAGGAGCTCTTCGACCCCGCCACTCGCCAAAACGCAGACGGGCTGCAGAGGGCGCTGCTGACGAGAGGAAATGTGGTTTGTAGTCAATGCCTACTATGTTCTGTTGTACTGAAGCAAAGCAAGAATTTCATTGTCCTATCGGGGACACATGACAATAAACTCACTTGAACTTGAACTTGAACTTGAACTTGAACTTGATAAGGTGACAGTTTGACACAATCATTGGACATGTCCTTCCTCTCCAATAGCTTTATTGTTAATGTTGAGGTTAATTGCAAAATCCACCACAAACATCAAGTGTTGTGAAGCCAATAAAGCAAATTAAAAAAAGTTATCTTAAAGCAGATGTGATTAGACGACATATCACAAATCAAAACAATGTTATAGAATCATAGAAACATAGAAAATAGGTGCAGGAGTATGCCATTCAGCCCTTCAAGCACCACCATTCAATATGACCATGGCTAATCATCCAAAATCAGTACCCCATTCCTGCTTTTTCCCCATATCCCTTGTTTCCGTTAGCCCTAAGAGCTAAATCTAACTCTCTTTTGAAAATATCCAGTAAATTGACCTCCACTGCCTTCTGTGGCAGATACTTCCACAGATTCACAGCTCAATACAATATACAATACAATCCAATACGGTTTATTTGTCACATTGCACATAAAGTGCAAGTGAAATGGATATGTCAGCAGCGGTACAATGATAAAGAACACACACAAAAACACAATAAAAATTTAACATAAACATCCACCACAGCATTCATCACTATGGTGGAAGGCACACAATTTGGCCAGTCCTCCTCCATTTTGGCCAGTCCTCCTCCAACTCCCTGGGTGAAAAAGTTTCCTCATCTCAGTCCTTCTCATTTTCTCACCTCAAACTAGTTTGAGGGAGCAATACAGCAAAACTGTAAAATCTGGAATTGCCGCTTCATTCCTTACATGGTTCACCTATGAATAGCTGAAATTTAAATAAGTGTAGTATAGAGTTTTCACTTCAGGGGTAATCAGTGTTTTTACTTCTCAGGTTTCCATTCAAACTAATTGTACACACAAAATCTTCAATGATCCAGACTAATCACAGTGTTTAAAAAGGTAACGTAAATACCTTTTGGTTTTACAACAATCTCTGCGCAGATTGATTAAATCAGTCTAAGATAGATGGATCACAAACATAGTCCACTGTCATGTGAGTAATACAAATTAAAATGAATTAAATTGTTTGGAATAATTGAACAATAATTCTCAGTTACATGAGTACACAGCTGACCATCCTTTTGTTATTTTTGTATTTGCATCGGTTAATTATTGCCACACGCATTGAAACATAGAAACATAGAAACATAGAAAATAGGTGCAGGAGTAGGCCATTCAGCCTTTCGAGCCTGCACCGTCATTCAATATGATCATGGCTGATCATCCAACTCAGTATCCTGTACCTGCCTTCTCTCCATACCCCCTGATCCCTTTATTCACAAGGGCCACATCTAACTTAAATATAGCAAATGAACTGGCTTCAACTACATTCTGTGGCAGAGAATTCCAGAGATTCACCACTCTCTGTGTATAAAATGATTTTCTCATCGCAGTCCTAAAAGATTTCCCCTTTATCCTTAAACTGTGACCCCTTGTTCTGGACTTCCCCAACATCGGGAACAATCTTCCTGCATCTAGCCTGTCCAACCCCTTAAGAATGTTGTAAGTTTCTATAAGATCCCCCCTCAATCATCTAAATTCTAGGGAGTACAAGCCGAGTCTATCCAGTCTTTCTTCATATGAAAGTCCTGACGTCCCAGGAATCAGTCTGGTGAACCTTCTCTGTACTCCTTCTATGGCAAGAATGTCCTTCCTCAGTTTAGATCAAAACTGTACGCAATACTCCAGGTGTGGTCTCACCAAGACCCTGTACAACTGGAGTAGAACCTCCCTGCTCTTATACTCAAATCCTTTTGCTATGAATGCTAACATATCATTCACTTTCTTCATTGCCTGCTGCACCTGCATGCCTACTTTCAATGACTGGTGTACCATGACACCCAGCTGTTGCAAACTTTAAACTTTCATTCATGAATTTATATATATAGTTAAAAAAAAACAGTATATGCACACTTTCATCATTAATAGAAGAGTTAAAAAGGAAGACATGTATATTAAACATTCATCAAATATTTTTTTTCCCAGCAAAGTGCTGTTTGATTTTGTATCATAATTCAGGAAGGATGTCAAAGGCTTACGGAGAATACTGAGAACAATTACTCAATGGTGTCATTAATAAGAGACTTCAGGAATGTCTAGCAAATAAAAAATCTGGGGTTGTTCTCCTCAGAGCGGAACGGAAAGTAGAGGGATGATATTGGCCTTCCAAACTGTGCAGTGTTTTGATAAAGAGGAAGTACTTCCAGTGGCAGAACACTTGGTAACCATTTGTTATGGTTTTAAGATGAATTATTAAAATAAATATTTTTACGTAGAGACTCACATTTTGAACACATTGCCTGAAGCGTGTTGGGTACAGATTCAATAATTTAATTCAAAAATAATTGAATATAAACTTAAAGATATAGAATATAAGTTTGCATGAAGAGAGCAGAGGTAAAATGGCCTATACTGACCAATATGCCCCATCTACGCGAGTCCCACCTGCCTGTGTTTGGCCCATATAGACAATAGACAATAGACAATAGGTGCAGGAGTAGGCCATTCGGCCCTTCGAGCCAGCACCACCATTCAATGTGATCATGGCTGATCACCCCCAATCAGTACCCCGTTCCTGCCTTCTCCCCATATCCCCTGACTCCGCTAATTTTAAGAACCCAATCCAGCTCTCTCTTGAAAGCATCCAGCGAACCTTCCTCCACCACCCTCTGAGGCAGAGAATTCCACAGACATATAAACCTTTCCTATCCATGTATCTGTCCAAATGTATTTACATGTGGTTATAGTACCGGCCCCAACTACCTCCGGCAGCACATTGCATACATCTCCCACCCTCTGTGTGAAGAAGTTGAACCTCAGGATTCTATTAAATCTTTGCCCTCTCACCTTAAACCTGTGTCCTCTGGTTCTTGATTACCCTACTCAGGATAAAAGACTCTGTGCTTCTACCCAAGCTATTCCCCTCATTATCTTAAACACCTCTATAATATCATGCCTTATCCTCCTGCACCCCAAGGAATAAAGTCATAGCCTGTCCAACCTCTCCTTATAGCGCAGGCTCTTAAGTCCTGGCAACCTATTCGTAAATCTTCACTCTTTCCAGCTTAACAACATCTTCGCTATTGCAGAGTGTCCAAAACTGAACAAAATACCAAATGTGGCCTCACCATCGTCTTGTACAACTCATTCAATGATTGCCCATATGCCCCTTAAATATTGCAACTGTTCCTGCTTTCTCTGGAAACCCATTCCTCTGGCAATGAAGGCCACGGTGCTGCTTATTGTACTTGTTAATACATTTGTCATAATAATAATCTATGAATGACACCCAGATCCCTCTGAACACTAACATCTTTCAACCCTCAGCTGTTTAAAGTTCACTTTGTCTTTCTGTTTTCTTCCACAATAGTGCACAACCGTATATTCTTCCATATTATATTCAATCTTCCAATGACCTTGCCTATTCATTTTACTTGCCATTATCTCTGTTGCTTTTCTGTATGGACTCTTTTCAAAGTCCACACTACCACAAAGCTTTTGTTTTTCATCAGCAAACATATCAGGACTATCCTTGACTCTCCCATTTAGATTTTTGACATTGTTTGTGAACAACTGTTGTCACGTGATCCCAGCATTGATTCCTGTAACACTCTGTAGTCAGCATTACAGTGCAAACGTCCCTACTTTTATTTTTCCTTTGTCCTCTGTTGAATGCCAGCAATGAATTGTGGTCAATAACTTTCTATTTTCCCTCTTTCCTCGTCATTTGTATGTTACGGCTACCAATGTGCATTCATTTATTGAGAACCTTCGAAAAGTCAAATATGCCAATTTAACACCTCTACTGTCAGCTCAACATCAAATAGTCAGAACCTTTTTCCGAGGGTGGAAATGACCAACACTACAGGGCATAGGCAAGAGGGGGGAAATATAATACAGATGTGCGGAGTTTCTTTTTGACTGAGGGTGGTGGGGCCTGGAATGTATTGCCAGGGGTGGTGGTAGAGGCAGATATGATAGTGGTGTTTAAGAAGTTTTTAGATAGGTACATGGATTTAAGGCATGGGAGGGATATGGATTACTTGCACGCAAATGAAATTAGTTCAGTTAAGCATCATGTCCGACACAAACACAAACATTGTGGGTCCATCCTGTGCTATATTGTTCTATGTTCTAATCTTCCACTATTTTCTAGGGGGGTTTTGCATTGTCTTCCATTTAAACTATTTCCTCATTTCCGAACATAATTTCCCCTGTCTGAGTCTCCAATTAAAAATTCCTATTTTATTGCAATTTTATCCCCCACTTCATGATTATATCTGGAAATAGTCAGCTACTTCTCCTCCCTGCAGTTAGCAAAGACATGGACTCAGACCTGTTCAGCTTTGGTTTCCTCATTAACCAAATTGGGTGTGAATCATCTATAATACAAAACAAAAATGTTTGGTTCATGATCTATAATCTAATGGGGGATTAGATTATAGATCATATAATTTTTGCAAAAAAGTTTACATCTGTACCTACTGTTTCTAATAATCCTATCTGTATAAAGTAATATCTTGAAAACACCACCTTTAGGCATTATAATATTTTCACTATCTCCCTTTTCTGGCCCATTGAAATAAGTTAAAGGTGGTGCATCATGTTCAATCAGGGTCACGTGCTAAATAACTAAAAGCCTGGAAAAATGACTAAGCAGCAATAATAATGTAAGTCTATCATCAGCAGAGTTCTAGCAGTTCTGTTGAAGGGTTATTGATCTGCAAAGTTAATTAAATAAACAAAAAATGCAAAAGAAACAATAAATGATGTAATTTTTTTATTTTAACTCAGTACTATAGGGCGATAGGATATATATGTACATACTCTGAAGAAGGGTCTCGACCTGAAACATCACTCATTCCTTCTCTCCAGAGATACTGCCTGCCCCGCTGAGTTACTCCAGCTTTTTGTGTCTATCGTTAGTTTGAAGCAGCATTTGCAGTTCCTTCCCATATACGTGAGTGTGTGTGTGTGTATATATATATATGTATATATATATATATAAATATATATGATGTTATTACACCAATTGGGTTAGTGGTCACATTTGAGTCCCTCATTTACTACACCCTCTCCAGTCTGAGGACACGTGAAAAGATCTCAGAGTGCAGCACTGTCATGTTCTTTATCTGCAAAGCATCATCTTGCAGCAAATGCCAGCAAATAATCTATTAGTTTGTTCATTAGATATTGGATCAAAATTTGGCCATTCCACCCATTGGATCGGCTATGTCATTCAACATTGACTGATCTATGTTTCCCTCTCAACCCCATTCTCCTGCCTTCTCCCCTTAACTTTTGATGCTCTTACTAATCAAGCACCTATCTGTCTCCGCTTTAGAAATGCCCAATGACTTGGACTGCACAGGCGTCTGTGGCAATAAATTCAACAGATTCACCACCCTCTGATATAAAAAAAACATCCTCCTCATTGCCTTTCTATAGTTACAAATATTCTGACTGTCTACCCTATCTTTCAGAATGTTATATACTTCTATTAGGTCTCCCAGCCTCTGACTGACTCTTGTATTTAATGCCCCAGCAACAAAGGCAAACATAGAATGTGCCTTCTTAACCACCCTATCTATTTATGTTGTCACGTTTAGTGAGCTACGAACTTGGACTCCAAGATCCCTTTGTATCTGAATGTTGTTGAGGGTCTTACCATCAACTGTGTGCTCTCTCCTTAAATTCAATCTCCCAAAGTGCAACAACTCTCCCTTGCTTGGGTTAAACATTATCTGCCATTGCTCTGCCCATTTCTGCAGCTGATCTATCTCCCACTTTATCTACTGACACCCTTCATCACTGTCTGCAACCACTCCAATTTTGGTGTTGTCTACAAACTTACTCACCAACCCATCTAGATTAATGTCTTGGTCATTGATATATATCACAAATGGCAGAGGTCCCAGCACAGATTCCTGGGGAACTCAACTGGTCATAAACCTCCAGTCAGAATATCTAACTGCCACCACAACCTTTTGTCTTCTATGACTAAGCCAGTTCCGAATCCATATGACCAAGTCATATTGAATCCCGAACATCTTAATCTTCTTGATCAGTCTACTACGAGAGGCCTTATAAAAAAGCCTCACAAATATTCATGTATACAACATCCACCACCCTATCTTCATCCATCTCAATTCCTCAAAAAACTCAATCAAGTTAGTGAGACATGACCTGCCATGTACAAATCTCTGCTGGCTATCCCTAATTAGACTAACTACTCAGCATGGGAACGACTAAATAACTGTGTTGGTGAAAGGAAATATGAAGTCAGCATTTCAGTAAATGAATAAGGGTGAATATCACAAGCATCCTATTAAGATTCTCTCTGATATTGTGAGTATTCTTTTACTTCGGACATGGGTGCTATGAGCAGCATTCTCTTGCCAAACCTGGAAAAGTTGAAGTCAGGTTTCTAGGCAACTGGTTCCAAAACTAGCTTGATGATGTTTTGAATGTTATGGTTTCTCTCAAGTGCCCCATTGATGTAGTTAACCCTTGAGTTAACTAAATTTGAAATGATTCATGGATTGTCAATCCAATCATGGATTAAGATATGTCGAGCAGTAAATACAATTAATCTCAAAGTCCACTTATATTGGCAGTGTGCCGGTTAACCTCATCTCAGTGCCAACCGAAAATAAACTGAACTTTGCTTCTTCCAATATGAAGGACTTTCTAGTGCAATTAGCTGACTATCTTAAGATCTTCATTTTTCTCTCTGGTGCACTGCAGCTTTGTATTCAGGACACAGACACTGAATTGATTCTGGATTGCATCCAGTCCAATTTTCGAGTCAGTAGCAATCATAGCTTTCTTGCGGGCTTCACTAAAACCAACAGTCCAGCTGCAGTTAAAGCTAAACACTACATAATTCTATTCACAATCTATAAGATTTTTTTAATTTTTTTTTTTAATCAAAATCTTTTTAATTTACTTTTCAGGACATATCAAAGTGCAAAGTTGTCCATTTGTTACAGACAGAGTGTACAAAAAGAATATATATAAATATAAGATTTATTATAATGTTCAGGTTTGTACTGTATTTCTTCATTCAATTAATCAAAAATGTCCAGTTTCTGGCTTGGTTTAGATGAACATTTTCACATTTGTTGTTTGAAGGAGTCATTTTCTACATGTATTATGAACTTTCATGACATTTAAATGAATCTGAAATATTATGATCTCTTTTTATTTTCACTTACATTGAGACCGATCATAAAGATAGGTTGAACTAGACTTTCCGCTGTCAGTAAAATCCTTTGCACAATTAAAATTAAGGTAAGTAGGAAGGGACTGTGATGCTGGTTTATTCTGAAGAAGGGTCTCGTCCCGAAACCCTTGGTCAGCCATGATCATATTGAATGGCGGTGCAGGCTCGAAGGGCCGAATGGCCTACTCCTGCACCTAATTTCTATGTTTCTATGAAACGTCAACCATTCCTTCTCTCCAGAGATGCTGCCAGTCCCACTGAGTTACTCCAACATTTTGTGTCCATCTCCAACTAAAGTAAAGTGGATGCAAATTATCTTCACCCAGAAGAGAGTAACATTGTGTGTAGGAAAGAACTGCAGGTGCTGGTTTATACCGAAGATAGACACAGAGCTGGAGCAACTCAGCAGGTCAGGCAACATCTCTGGAGAAAACGAACAGATAATGTTTCAGATCGGAATCCTTCTTCAGACTGAAAGTAGAAGGGGGAGGGGAGCCTTCATTCAGTCTGAAGAAGGTTTCCGACCTGAACCATCACCTGTTGCTTTTCTCCAGAGATGCTACCTGAGTTGCTCCAGCAGCTTTATGTCTATTTTCAGAGAGTAACAGTGTGCTCGTTTCCAAGAACCCTTTCTCCCTTTGAGTAAAATCGGCTCCGAATATTTGGGCAAAGGTTTTGCTTTCCCAATTTCCTTTTCACTAACATAGAAATTCCCTGCATGACCAACAATAATGCAACAATGCATTGCCCAAAATTCATCAGCATTATTTTCAACCTCACTGGTCTGAAAAATTACAGGATTATTTTTACAAAATAACCAGAGTTAATAAAATGTATGTTCCTGAAACCCAATGCTGTCTAAAGACCCAACATTCAAACTGCATTATTTCCCTCTCTATTCCCTATGACTCCCTGCAATGCCAGACAAAACATTGCATGTGTGCTTGGAATATTTTGCCAGTGGAGGTCAAGGTTATAGTCTAGCTAGTGCTGACCTCTGCCATGTTTGCCTCTCACTGTTTCTTTAGGGAGGTCACCCAAGCTCTATATTCCAGGACAAAACAAAACTTAATCTACTTTTATTTCAGTCCACACGAGGGGACAGACTGAGCACAGACATTTACTGTATCTGTATTGAAGACTTCTCCAAAGTATAGTGGCACCGAGTAGTATGGTGACTCCAAAGTTAGGGCGGCACAGTGGTGCAGCGGTAGAGTAGCTGCCTTCCAGCACCAGAGGGCCTGATTCGATCCTGACTGCAGGTACTGTCTCTACGGAGTTTGTACGTTCTCCCAGTTACCACATGGGTTTTCTCGGTCGGTTTCCTCCACCATTCCAAAGACATGCTGGTTTGTAGGATCATTGGTTGCTATAAATTATCCTTAAGGGCCTGTCCCACGAGCATGCGACTGCCTGTGGCGAGCGCGACCAAACCGGAAACAGGGGCCGCGCGGAGGTCAAGTGATCCCGTACGAGTTGAAGTGAAGTTCGAGCGAAGTCTGCGGGAAATTTGCGCGTGACGTACAGCATCAGACGCTGCGTACGCCCGTCGAGGCACTGCGTACAGCCTCAATGCGGCTGCGGGCCGGCAGGCCATTGCTGCCGGAATTTCTGGACAGCGTCAGTTTTTCGGAGCCCCGCGCGATGTCGGGACCAGCCCCACACAACTCCATATGGCTCCGGTGATCGGTGGGACCGGCCCCGCGAGGCCGTACGGCTCAAGTGACTACGTTAGGTCTTGTTTGCCTCATGCATGCTCGTGGGACAGGCTCTTAAATCTGTAGGATAGAACTAGTGCATGGGTGATCAGTGGTCGGTGTGGACTAAGTGGGCTGAAGGCTCTGTTTCTGTGCTGTATCTCTAAACTAAACTAAACGATAATTTACCGACATTCTGGAATACGCTCACAATTTATTAATCCTTACAGAGATTTATCTGAACCTCCTCCCTGGCTTTAATCTGAGAAGCTTGCCCCTGTGCCCCAATAAGAAAGAATATTTCTTCTGCCGGTTCTTTTTTTGTTTCCAAATTCGTATTGTATTATGGATGATTGGGTTCTTCTTGTATATTGTGTTGTTCATTTTTATCAGGGAGAAGAGGATCGCTCCTATATTTAAAGGAGAACAGTCCTCTTTCTCCATTTTTATCCATTCTGACTGTTGGGCAGGACTGTCCAACCAATAGATTATATTTTTCATATGCACAGCCCAGTAGTAGTACAAAAGGTTCGGGAGTGAAAGTCCCCCAGCATCTTTTGGTTTACACAAATGTTTTCTTTGGATTCAATGTGATTTATAGTCCCAAATCAAATTTGTAATATTAGATTCCAGCTTTTTAAAGATGTTTTTTGGTATGTATAATGGTATTGATTGGAATGGGTATAATATTTGTGGTAAAAAAAAATCCTTTTTATAGCGTTTATTCTGCCTATTAAGGACAACGGCAATATTTTCCAGAATTTAATCTGCACATTCAATTTAGTTCCTAATCTGAGGAAAGACATTCTTGCCATAGAGGGAGTACAGAGAAGGTTCACCAGACTGATTCCTGGGATGTCAGGACTTTCATATGAAAAAAGACTGGATAGACTCGGTTTGTTCTCGCTTGAATTTAGAAGATTGAGGGGGGATCTTATAGAAACTTACAAAATTCTTAAGGCGTTGGACAGGTTAGATGCAGGAAGATTGTTCCCGATGTTGGGGAAGTCCAGAACAAGGAGTCACAGCTTAAGGATAAAGGGGAAATCTTTTAGGACTGAGTTGAGGAAACCATTTTTCACACAGAGAGTGGTGAATCTCTGGAATTCTCTGCCACAGAAGGTAGTTGAAGCCAGTTCATTGGCTATATTTAAGAGGGAGTTAGATGTGGCCCTTGTGGCTAAAGAGATCAGGGGGTATGGAGAGAAGGCAGGTACAGGATACTGAGTTGGATGATCAGCCATGATCATATTGAATGGTGGTGCAGGCTCGAAGAGCCGAATGGCCTACTCCTGCACCTATTTTCTATGTTGCTATGTTTCTAGTTAATAACGGCATGAAATTCGCATTAAATAATGATTTATATTATCTAGCCATTTGGATACCAAAGTATTTAAATGTTTCTGTTGCGATTTTAAAGGGAATTTTTAATAAATGTGTCGATTCTTGAGGTTTTAACGTCATAATTTCATTTTTTGCTCGGGGGCCGCATAACTATTTAGCATGTGGGAGTCTCATTCGTTATCAGAATTAACCAGACAAATCGCTCCACCAACTAAGAACGGCCATGCACCACCACCCACAGAATCGAGAAAGAGCTATCAATCTATCAATCCTTTCCGTGTCTGGGCCGGGTGAGGTTTCCCGTGTTGAGTCAAATTAGGCCGCAGGCTCCACTCCTGGTGGTGTCCGTCAATTCCTTTATGTTTCAGCTTTGCAACCATACTCCCCCCGGAACCAAAAGACTTTGGTTTCCCGGAAGCTCCTCAGCGGGTCATGGGAATAACGCCGGCATCTCTAGTTGGCATCGTTTATGGTCCGAACTACGACGGTATCTGATTGTCTTCGAATGCTTTCACTTTTGTCCGTCTTGCGCCGGTCCAAGAATTTCACCTCTAGCGGCACAATACGAATGCCCCCGGCCGTCCCCCTTAATCATGGCCTCAGTTCCGAAAACCAACAAAATAGAACCGTGGTCCTATTCCATTATTTCTGATATAACCAAACTTAAAGTACACGGCATTGGGGGTTCAATATTGATGTGGATAGAGAATTGGCTGGCAGACAGGAAGCAAAGAGTAGGAGTAAACGGGTCCTTTTCACAATGGCAGGCAGTGACTAGTGGGGTACCGCAAGGCTCAGTACTGGGACCCCAGCTATTTACAATATATATTAATGATCTGGACGAGGGAATTGTATGCAACATCTCCAAGTTTGCGGATGACACGAAGCTGGGGGGCAGTGTTAACTGTGAGGAGGATGCTAGGAGGCTGCAAGGTGGATAGGCTGTGAGGAGAATGCTAGGAGGCTGCAAGGTGACTCTCGGTTTTAAAGGATTTTGCCCTTATCCTTAAGCTGTGACTCACCAAGACCCTGTACAACTGCAGTAGAACCACCCTGCTCCTATACTCAAATCCTTTTGCTATGAAAGCTAACATACCATTCGCTTTCTTCACTATTATCTGGATGGTGGCCGATTAGAAAAGGGGAGATGCAATGAGACCTGGGTGTCATGGTACACCAGTCATAAAAGTAGGGATGCAGGTAAAAAATGAAATGAAAAAATGAAATGATTCAATTTATTGTCATTGTCAGTGTACAGTACAGAGACAATGAAATGCATTTTTAGCATCTCCCTTGAAAGGGAGACACAGGGCGTCGCAGTGTGCCTGCGCCTGCCGCCGTAATTACATTCCATTACACACAGGCAAAGGTGGGTGAAGTGTCTTGCCCAAGGACACAACGACAGTATGCACTCCAAGCGGGATTTGAACCGGCTACCTTCCGGTCGCCAGCCGAACTCTTAGCCCATTGTGCTATCTGTCGCCCCTGCAGCCCCTGCAGCAGGCAGTGAAGAAAGTGAATTGTATGTTAGCATTCATAGCAAAAGGATTTAAGTTAAGTTAGCACTTGACTAAAACTTTTCACTATACCTAGATTATGTGAGAATAAATTAATGAGGGGGAAAGAATTATATGAGATTGTATGACATTGTTACACACCAGTTGTTGTTATAAAGCTTCAGTTGTTGTTGCTCATACTGTATTGCTCCTTTGCAGGTGCTCTTCCCTAAATCTCCCATAAATTTACAGATGCCTTCCCTACTGCACCATTTAAAGGTGTCCTCCCCTAATTCACCATTTACAGATGCCCTCCTAATTCACAATTTAAAGGTGCCCTCCACTAAATCCCCCTCCCATTTACATGCCCTACCCTAAATCCACATTTACAGGTGCCCTTCTCTAACCACTTTCTTAAGTACCCTGGGATGCAGACCATCGGGCCCTGGGGATTTATCAGCCTTCAGTCCCATCAGTCTATCCAACACCATTTCCTGCCTTATGTGGATTTCCTTCAGGTTCCTCCGTCACCCCAGATCCTCTGGCCACTACTATATCAGGAAGATTGTTTGTGTCCTCCTTAGTGAAGACAGATTCAAAGTACACGTTCAACTCATCTGCCATTTCCTTGTTCCCCATCATAAATTTACCTTTATCGGTCTTCAAGGGTCCAACTTTGTTCTTAACTAATCTTTTCCTCTTCACATACATAAAGAAGCTTTTACTATCCTGCTTTATATTGTTGGCTAGCTTACCTTCGTACCTTATTTTGTTGTAATTCTCAAGCTTGTCTTGAATATACAACAGAGCCTGATCATGCTACTTCTCATCAATCATGATATTAGGATCACTCATTGTTCTGTTCTTTGTACTTGAGACGGGGGCTGTTGAGGGGGGGGGCGGTGTCAATGTCCTGCAGCGAGGGGAGCGGGACAGCTTGTCAGGGGCTTTCAGGGTCTGTCGGGGGGGGGGGGCTGCGATCGCCCTGCAGCTGGGCAAGGTGGATGGCTTGAGATGGGGACTGTCGGGAGGCGGGGGGGGAGCACCTAGCAGCCGGGGGAGGGGAATGGTAGCAGGTGGGGGCTGTCAGGTGGGGTGAATGTCCTCCAGGCGGGGGGAATGTCTGGCAGGTGCTTCAGGCAGGGGCTGTCGGGAGGCGGGAGCGTTTAGGACCAGTTGAGGAAAACATTTTTCACACAGAGAGTGGTGAATCTCTTGAACTCTCTGCCACAGAAGGCAGTTGAAGCCAGTTCATTGGCTATATTTAAGAGGGAGTTATATGTGGCCCTTGTGGCTAAAGAGATCAGGGGGTATGGAGAGAAGGCAGGTACAGGATACTAAGTTGGATGATCAGCCATGATCATATTGAATGGCGGTGCAGGCTCGAAGAGCCGAATGGCCTACTCCTGCACCTATTTTCTATGTTGCTATGTTTCTAGTTAATAACGGCATGAAATTCGCATTAAATAATGATTTATATTTTCTAGTAATTTGGATACCAAAGTATTTAAATTTTTCTGTGGCGATTTTAAAGGGAATTTTTAATAAATGTGTCGATTCTTGAGGTTTTAACGTCATAATTTCACTTTTTGCTCGGGGGCCGCGTAACTATTTAGCATGTGGGAGTCTCGTTCGTTATCAGAATTAACCAGACAAATCGCTCCACCAACTAAGAACGGCCATGCACCACCACCCACAGAATCGAGAAAGAGCTATCAATCTATCAATCCTTTCCGTGTCCGGGCCGGGTGAGGTTTCCCGTGTTGAGTCAAATTAGGCCGCAGGCTCCACTCCTGGAAGACCCAAAGACTTTGGTTTCCCGGAAGCTCCTCGGCGGGCCATGGCAATAACGCCGGCATCTCTAGTCAGCATCGTTTATGGTCCGAACTACGACGGTATCTGATTGTTTTCGAACCTCCAACTTTCGTTCTTGATTAATGAAAACATTCTTGGCAAATGCTTTAGCTTTTGTCCGTCTTGCGCCGGTCCAAAAATTTCACCTCTAGCGGCACAATACAAATGCCCCCGGCCGTCCCCCTTAATCATGGCCTCAGTTCCGAAAACCAACAAAATAGAACCGTGGTCCTATTCCATTATTTCTGATATAACCAAACTTAAAGCACACGGCATTGGGGGTTCAGTATTGATGTGGATAGAGAACTGGCTGGCAGACAGGAAGCAAAGAGTAGGAGTAAACGGGTCCTTTTCACAATGGCAGGCAGTGACTAGTGGGGTACCGCAAGGCTCAGTGCTGGGACCCCAGCTATTTACAATATATATTAATGATCTGGACGAGGGAATTGTATGCAACATCTCCAAGTTTGCGGATGACACGAAGCTGGGGGGCAGTGTTAACTGTGAGGAGGATGCTAGGAGGCTGCAAGGTGGATAGGCTGTGAGGAGAATGCTAGGAGGCTGCAAGGTGACTTGGATAGGCTGGGGAGTGGGAAAATGCATGGCAGATGCAGTATAATGTGGATAAATGTGAGGTTATCCACTTTGGTGGCAAAAACAGGAAAGTAACATAGAAACAGAAACATAGAAATTAGGTGCAGGAGTAGGCCATTCGGCCCTTCGAGCCTGTACCACCATTCAATATGATCATGGCTGATCATCCAACTCAGTATCCCGTACCTGCCTTCTCTCCATACCCTCTGATCCCTATAGCTACAAGGGCCACATCTAACTCCCTCTTAAATATAGCCAATGAACTGGCCTCAACTACCCTCTGTGGCAGAGAGTTCCAGAGATTCACCACTCTCTGTGTGAAAAAAAGTTTTTCTCATCTCGGTTTTAAAGGATTTTGCCCTTATCGTTAAGCTGTGACTCACCAAGACCCTGTACAACTGCAGTAGAACCACCCTGCTCCTATACTCAAATCCTTTTGCTATGAAAGCTAACATACCATTCGCTTTCTTCACTATTATCTGGATGGTGGCCGATTAGAAAAGGGGAGATGCAACGAGACCTGGGTGTCATGGTACACCAGTCATAAAAGTAGGGATGCAGGTGCAGCAGGCAGTGAAGAAAGTGAATGGTATGTTAGCATTCATAGCAAAATGATTTAAGTTAAGTTAGCACTTGACTAAAACTTTTCACTATACCTCGGTTCATGTGAGAATAAATTAATGAGGGGAAAGAATTATATGAGATTGTATGATATTGTTACACACCAGTTGTTGTTATAAAGCTTTCGTTGTTGTTGCTCATACTGTATTGCTCCTTTGCAGGTGCTCTTCCCTAAATCTCCCATAAATTTACAGATGCCTTCCCTACTGCACCATTTAAAGGTGTCCTCCTCTAATTCACCATTTACAGATGGCCTCCTAATTCACAATTTAAAGGTGCCCTCCCCTAAATCCCCCTCCCATTTACATGCCCTACCCTAAATCCACATTTACAAGTGCCCTTCTCTAACCACTTTCTTAAGTACCCTGGGATGCAGACCATCGGGCCCTGGGGATTTATCAGCCTTCAGTCCCATCAGTCTATCCAACACCATTTCCTGCCTTATGTGGATTTCCTTCAGGTTCCTCCATCACCCCAAATCCTCTGGCCACTACTATATCAGGAAGATTGTTTGTGTCCTCCTTAGTGAAGACAGATTCAAAGTACACGTTCAACTCATCTGCCATTTCCTTGTTCCCCATCATAAATTTACCTTTATCGGTCTTCAAGGGTCCAACTTTGTTCTTAACTAATCTTTTCCTCTTCACATACATAAAGAAGCTTTTACTATCCTGCTTTATTTTCTTGGCTAGCTTACCTTCGTACCTTATTTTGTTGTAATTCTCAAGCTTGTCTTGAATATACCACAGAGCCTAATCATGCTACTTCTCATCAATCATGATATTAGGATCACTCATTGTTCTGTTCTTTGTACTTGAGACAGGGGCTGTTGTTGAGGGAGGGGGGGGGGGGTGGGTGTCAATGTCCTGCAGCCAGCGGAGCGGGACAGCTTGAGTCAGGGGCTTTCAGGGTGTGTCGGGGGGGGGGGGGGGGGCTGCGATCGTCCTGCAGCTGGGCAAGGTGGATGGCTTGAGATGGGGACTGTCGGGAGGGGGGGGGGGGGGGGAAACCTGCAGCCGGGGGAGGGGAATGGTAGCAGGTGGGGGCTGTCAGGTGGGGTGAATGTCCTCCAGGCGGGGGGAATGTCTGGCAGGTGCTTCAGGCAGGGACTGTCGGGAGGCGGGAGCGTTTAGGACCAGTTGAGGAAAACATTTTTCATACAGAGAGTGGTGAATCTCTTGAACTCTCTGCCACAGAAGGTAGTTGAGGCCAATTCATTGACTATATTTAAGAGGGAGTTAGATGTGGCCCTTGTGGCTAAAGAGATCAGGGGGTATGGAGAGAAGGCAGGTACGGGATACTGAGTTGGATGATCAGCCATGATCATATTGAATGGCGGTGCAGGCTCGAAGAGCCGGATGGCCTACTCCTGCACCTATTTTCTATGTTTCCATGTTTCTAGTTAATAACGGCATGAAATTCGCATTAAATAATGATTTATATTATCTAGTAATTTGGATACCCAAGTATTTAAATGTTTCTGTTGCGATTTTAAAGGGAATGTTTAATAAATGTGTCGATTCTAGAGGTTTTAATTTCATAATTTCACTTTTTGCTCGGGGGCCGCATAACTATTTAGCATGTGGGAGTCTCGTTCGTTATCGGAATTAACCAGACAAATCGCTCCACCAACTAAGAATGACCATGCACCACCACCCACAGAATCGAGAAAGAGCTATCAATCTATCAATCCTTTCCGTGTCTGGGCCGGGTGAGGTTTCCCGTGTCGAGTCAAATTAGGCCGCAAGTGGTGTCCGTCAATTCCTTTACGTTTCAGCTTTGCAACCATACTCCCCCCCAGAACCCAAAGACTTTGGTTTCCCGGAAGCTCCTCGGCGGGTCATGGGAATAACGCCGGCATCTCTAGTCGGCATCGTTTATGGTCCGAACTACGACGGTATCTGATTGTCTTCGAACCTCCAACTTTCGTTCTTGATTAATGAAAACATTCTTGGCAATACCACAATGCTTTCGCTTTTGTCCGTCTTGCGCCGGTCCAAGAATTTCACCTCTAGCGGCACAATACGAATAGAAACATAGAAATTAGGTGCAGGAGTAGGCCATTCGGCCCTTTGAGCCAGCACCGCCATTCAATATGATCATGGCTGATCATCCAACTCAGTATCCCGTACCTGCCTCAGTATTCGGTACCTCCCGTACCGAATGCCCCCGGCCGTCCCCCTTAATCATGGCCTCAGTTCCGAAAACCAACAAAATACAACCGTGGTCCTATTCCATTATTTCTGATATAACCAAACTTAAAGTACACGGCATTGGGGGTTCAGTATTGATGTGGATAGAGAACTGGCTGGCAGACAGGAAGCATTTAGAGTATGGAGTAAACGGGTCCTTTTCACAATGGCAGGCAGTGACTAGTGGGGTACCGCAAGGCTCAGTGCTGGGACCCCAGCTATTTACAATATATATTAATGATCTGTACGAGGGAATTGTATGCAACATCTCCAAGTTTGCGGATGACACGAAGCTGGGGGGCAGTGTTAACTGTGAGGAGGATGCTAGGAGGCTGCAAGGTGACTTGGATAGGCTGTGAGGAGAATGCTAGGAGGCTGCAAGGTGATTTGGATAGGCTGGGGAGTGGGAAAATGCATGGCAGATGCAGTATATTCCCTCGTACAGATCATCCAACTCAGTATCCCGTACCTGCCTTCTCTCCATACCCTCTGATCCCTATAGCCACATGGGCCACATCTAACTCCCTCTTAAATATAGCCAATGAACTGGCCTCAACTACCCTCTGTGGCAGAGAGTTCCAGAGATTCACCACTCTCTGTGTGAAAAAAGTTTTCCTCGTCTCGATTTTGCCCTTATCCTTAAGCTGTGACTCACCAAGACCATGTACAACTGCAGTACAACCTCCCTGCTCCTATACTCAAATCCTTTTGCTATGAAAGCTAACATACCATTCGCTTTATTTACTATTATCTGGATGGTGGCCGATTAGAAAAGGGAAGATGCAACGAGACCTGGGTGTCATGGTACACCAGTATTAAAAGTAGGGATGCAGGTGCAGCAGGCAGTGAAGAAAGTGAATGGTATGTTAGCATTCATAGCAAAAGGATTTAAGTTAAGTTAGCACTTGACTAAAACTTTCATTTTCACTATACCTCGGTTCATGAGAGAATAAATTAAGGAGGGGGAAAGAATTATATGAGATTGTATGATATTGTTACACACCAGTTGTTGTTGTAAACCTTCAGTTGTTGTTGCTCATTCTGTATTGCTCCTTTGCAGGTGCTCTCCCCTAAATCTCCCCTAAATTTACAGATGCCTTCCCTACTGCACTATTTAAAGGTGTCCTCCTCTAATTCACCATTTACAGATGCCCTCCTAATTCACCATTTAAAGGTGCCCTACCCTAAATCCCCATTTACAGGTGCCCTTCTCTAACCACTTTCTTAAGTACCCTGGGATGCAGACCATCGGGCCCTGGGGATTTATCAGTCTTCAGTCCCATCAGTCTACCCAACACCATTTCCTGCCTTATGTGCATTTACTTCAGTTCCTCCATCACCCCAGATCCTCTGGCCACTACTATATCAGGAAGATTGTTTGTGTCCTCCTTAGTGAAGACAGATTCAAAGTACCTGTTCAACTCATCTGCCATTTCCTTGTTCCCCATAATAAATTTACCTTTATCGGTCTTCAAGGGTCCAACTTTGTTCTTAACTAATTTTTTCCTCTTCACATACCTAAAGAAGCTTTTACTATCCTGCTTTATATTCTTGGCTAGCTTACCTTTGTACCTTATTTTGTTGTAATTCTCAAGCTTGTCTTGAATATACAACAGAGCCTGATCATGCTACTTCTCATCAATCATGATATTAGGATCACTCATTGTTCTGTTCTTTGTACTTGAGACGGGGGCTGTGAGGGGGGGGGGGGGGTGCCAATGTCCTGCAGCCAGGGGAGCGGGACAACTTGAATCAGGGGCTTTCAGGGTCTGTCGGGGGGGCTGCGATAGTCCTGCAGCTGGGCAAGGTGGATGGCTTGAGATGGGGACTGTCGGGGGGGGGGGGGGGGGGGGGGCAACCTGCAGCTGGGTGTGGAGGGCGAGCGCCTAGCAGCCGGGGGAGGGGAATGGGCAGGAGGTGGGGCTGTCAGCCAGGGGGTGAATGTCCTCCGGGGGGAGGGGAATGGATTCAGGCATGGGGGAATGTCTGGCAGGAGCTTCAGGCAGGGGCTGTCGGGGGGGGTTGGCAGGAGGGAGGGGGGCAGGGGCTGTACAGCGGGAGGGGGGAGCGTCAGGGCAGCTGGGGGGGGCTGGGGGGGGGGGGGTTCGTGCCTGCCAAGGGGTGGCCAAGGGCAGTACATGGGGGGGGGGCTGTGGCCAACACTACCACTGCCGTGGGGGGCTGGTGGTTTGGGGGGGGGGTGGGGGTGGGGGGGGGGGGGGGGGGGGGGGTATGGTCCTCTGCCGCTCCCCACTGGCTTCAAGGGGGTCGGTGGGAATGGGGGGGGACAGGGGGGGGGGGGGGGGGGGGGGGGGGGGGGGGGGGGGGGTGGGGGGGGGGGGGGGGGGGGGGGGGGGGGGGGGGTGAGGTCCAACAACCAGGGGGAGAGGGATGACTTCATGCGGGGTTGGCTGTGGTAGGGGGAAAGCGACCTACAGCTCCCGGGGGAGGGGGTCAGCTTCAGGCAAGAGCTTTTGGAGGCTGGAGGGGGGGGGGGGGGGGAGGGGAGCATCCTGCAGCCAAGGAGTGGCTTCAAGCAGGGCTGTTGGTGGCCAGGGGGGAGAGGGGATGGAGGGAAGGAGGGAGCACTGCCATGTCCTACCACTGCTGTGGCCAAACACTACCACTGCCGTGGCCTGCTGGTGGTTCGTCCGACTGCTGCCATGGCCTACCCTACTGCTATGGCCTTACGCTGCCGCTCCCCACTGGCTTCAGGAGGGGGTCGGTGGGGAGCATACTGCAGTTGGGGACAGGGACAGCTTCAGGCAGGGGCTGGTGCTGTGGGCCAAAGGGACTGGTTTTCCGGAGGGCTAGTTGGACATTGTGGGCCGAATGGGGAGGGAGATGGCTTCAGGTGGGGGCTAGAAGGAGCATTTTGTAGCATGGGAAGAGGGGACTGCTTCAGGCAGGGGCCGGTGGGGAGGGGGGGGGGGGGGGGGTGGCGGGGAACGGCCTCAGACAGTGGACAGTGGGGGAAGAGGCAGCGCTGCCATGCCATACCACTGCCGTGGCCTGCTAGTGGGGTGTAAGGGGAAGGTACACAAAAAAGCTGGAGAAACTCAGCAAGTGCAGCGGCATCTATGGAGCGAAGGAAATAGGCAACGTTTCGGGCCAAAACTGTAAGGGGAAGGTGTTGGTGGGAAGGGGTGTGTGGGCAGGGGTGGGTGGTGTGCCCCATTAACATCCGGCCCCGCCATAGCCCAACCCTGCCAGCACCCAGCTCCCTCAATCCCTCCACACTCACTCCTCACTTCCCCAGGATCTTGAAGTTGCATCAGTTGGCCTTGCAGTCAGCCGGGCTCTGCGCCACTCCACAATCCGGGCTCCCTAACTCTGAGCCGGCTCCTGGGCTCACCGGGGGGGGGGGGGGGGGGGGGGGGGGGAAGGCTTTGGGGCGGCTTCTGGACTCAGTGCGGCTCACGCACTCAGCCCGGCATCCCGGGCTTTATTCTCCTCACCCGGTGATTGACAGCAGGTGCCGCATGGAGCATTGTATTGTAGTCCCGGTGACTGACAGGAGAGATGACCAATCTGCTGATCTTATGATTTTTAAACCATAAATTTTGTAATATTCCACCAATCGGAACAAAATTTGGTGCACAGGAGAACAGTGTCGAAGAATCGTAGCGCTATCAGATACTGTTTTTGCACAAATTTAAAAGCAACACAAACCGGAAGAGGGCATATGGGAGTTTTAGTTAAGGATTAAGGATAGATAGATAGATAGATAGATAGATAGATAGATAGATAGATAGACAGATAGATAGATAGATAGATAGATAGATAGATAGATAGATAGATAGATAGATAGATAGATAGATAGATAGTTAGATAGATAGATAGATAGATAGATGTATCGATATTTAGAGTAACCCGGGTAAGGCTGCTTCTCCCGCTTCCATGGTCACTGTATGTTAGGGCGCGTCACCGCTTCCTCCATCAGGTTTGGTTGGAGTTTCCGTTGGTGGGGGACAGAGAGGAGGGGCAGGGTGTTGGGTGGAGGAGGGAGGTGGGGGGGGCAGGGTTTAGCCATGCTCCCGACTCGCTGCAACAAACCCTCTCGGTGTGGAACCGGTAAGTGTGTATTGTGTGTGTGAATATAAATTAATTCACCCGCCCTTTACCTTAAAATTTATCTTACCTTGGTTGATGGCTACAAGTTTTGTTTTGAATTTCTTGTTTTACTTGTTCTTTTTTGAGTTAATTATATTTATAAAATTGACATTTCTTTATTTTTTCCTATGGTCCACAAAAAAATGTGCCAAATATATAATGTGGCCCTCATGCTGAAAGGTTTGGAGGCCACTGGTCTAAGTATTCGCATCAGCAAAATGTGCCAATGCCACAATATGATGTGATTCAAGGATCCTGTTCCAGTCTTTAAATAGAGATTGACTCAGAATTGCCAAACTCGTAAAACGTCCTCTGAGCCGTGAATTTTTGCCTGGTACTTATTTCCCTTGACGTGAATGATCCACTGAATAATGTAGTAATCTTCCAAATTCAAAGGCCGACATATTGAACTCCCTGCAAGTGACTTAGAAGTAATTTACATATGTTAGTTTGCTTCCTTCTTGGAAGCAAGAATTGATTTTAGGACAGCGCATGCATGTTTAATGATTCCTTGTATTGGTAAGGTGTTAGGTGAATAAAAGGCGGCAGTGAATCAGGTTCGATCCTGTCCTCAGGTGCTGTCTGTATGGAGTTTACATGTTCTCCCTGTGATCATGTTGGTTTCCTTTGGATGCTCCGGTTGCCACCCACATCCCAAATACGTGTGGATTTGTATGTGAATTGACTTCTGTAAATTGCCCCAAGTGCGTACTGAGTAGATGAGAAAGTGTTTTAACATAGAACTATCACGAACGGGTAATTAATGGTCGATTTGGACTTGGTGAGCCAAAGGGTCTATTTTCATGCTGGGTCTCTAAAGTAAATTGAGATAAACTAAGCCAAAAATGTTACAAGAATGATAATGATTCTGTCCTATTTAAAACTGGAAAAAACAACCAGACAATTTCAACATAGAGAGTGTTGCAAATGAACCCAATGTCTTGAGGATTTGAATCAACCACGATATTAACAGCATCTCATATTTCACCTGGCAGCTTACAACCCAGTGGTATGAATATTGAATTATCTAGCTATAAGCAACCCCAACACTCCCTCCCTCTCCATCCCTCCCCACCCAAATCGCATCAGGTACCCGTTCTCACGGGAAAACAGCTAACAATGGCCTGTTTCATTTATCATCCTTTTTTGCATATCTTTCATTCATCTATATTACTAAAAGTCTGATCTTGACCACTTCCTGCATATTGATTTTAGAAAAAACACTGCTACTTAGGCTGTGATATTTGGCCATCTTACTCAGAGTACCCCTCCGCTGCGCGGGACAAGAGGATTTTTCCCATCGATGAAAACTAAATAGTTATTAGTGTTTAAAAAATGTTGAGAATCTCTCTCCTGAAGGCCACGCCCCTTTCAGAGGGACTATAAAACCCGGAAGTGTTGAGTGCCTCTGTCAGTCTTTGCAAGATGGTGGAGCGAGAGGGTCATGTCTCTCAGTCTATGCTGTGAATAACACTGAACACATGTCCACTAAACTGTGACTGGTTTTATTGACCTGTCAGTGCCCTTAATGTGGTTTGAAAATATAGTTTGGAAATGCTAAAGCTGTGTTGCCTTCGGTTTGGAAATGCTAAAGCTGTGTTGCCTTTGGTTTGGAAATGCTGAAGCTGTGTTGCCTAACTAAAGTTGCATTGCCGAAATAAAATTGCCTTGCATAGCCTAATTAAAGTTGCAGGCTTGAGTGAATGAGCCGCCAGCCCAAGAATCCATTAAGCCCACATTGTCCATACTAGCCCTCTGGAAACCAATCCCTTCAGCCCACAACACCCATACTAGCGCTTCAGCAAGCCCCCCGCACTGGCCACCAATATTGGAATTGGTGGAGTGGTGGAATATTGCGTTAGGGAACCAGCCCTCCCATGTGATGCTGGGACCCAACGGGTCCCACTTAGTCTTGTTTGTTCTATATCTCTCTGTATCAGTCTCTATATCTCTATTTTTCTTTTCCCCTGACTAGTCCGAAGGGTCTCAACACGAAACATCACCCATTCCTACTCTCCATTCTTGCTATTGAGGGACTGCAGCGTAGTTTCACAAGATTAATTCTTGTATACTCTCGAATTTAGAAGGATGAGAGGGTATCTTATGGAACCATATAAGATTATTAAGGGTTTGGACACGCTAGAGGCAAGAAACATATTCCCAATGTTGGGGGAGTCCAGAACCAGCGGCCAAAGTTTAAGAATAAGGGGTAAGCGATTTAGAACGGAGATGAGGAAACACTATTTCACACAGAGAGTTGTGAGTGTGGAATTCTCTGCCTCAGAGAGAGGTGGAGGCTGGTTCTCTGGATACCTTAAAGAGAGAGCTAGATAGGGCTCTTAAAGATAGCGAAGTCAGGGGATATGGGGAGAAGGCAGGAACGGGGTATTGATTGTAGATGATCAGCCATGATCACATTGAATGGCGGTGCTGGCTCGAAGAGCTGACTGGCCTACCCCTGCACCTATTATCTATTGTCTATTGTCTATTGTCTATTGTCCAGAGATGCTGCCTGTCCCATTGAGTTACTCCAGCATTTTGTCTCTATCTTCAGTTTAAATCAGTATCTGCAGTTCCTTCCCGTACAATATTATTTACTCTCAACTTAGACCATCAACACATCAAGACATTTACCAGGAACTTCCTTGGTTCATTTCCTGCTCTTCTGGCACACTTTACCAGAAAGTGAAGTACAAGGATGATCCTGGCTAAAGGTTACCAAGAGAAGGCAGGAGAACGGGGTTGAGAGGAAAAGATAGATCAGCCATAATTGAATGGCAGAATAGACTCAACAGGCAGAAGGACCCATTACTGCTCCTATGAACCTATGAAAAGGATACCCTGAGGAGAAATCTAATTGATGGAGTGTGGCATCAGCCAAAATCATGCTCGAACCATCGTCAGGAGATACGAGGGCGGGCACGTGACGTCATGGGCTAGAGGGAGTGTCCTGATATTTAGGTCTCTCACCTCGAGACCTTGAGCAGTCAACCAGTAGCTGAGCCCAAGAGAACAACCTCGCTCAGCTACAGCAACATTGTAATATAGTTAGCGCACCAACCTAACGTGTCACCACTGAATAAACGACTCTTTGAACTGGCCTGACGTCTCATCTTTATTCACCATGTTTGGTGCCGCTACAGGAGATAAATCAATTAAATTCAAGGTTGATTTGTCCAACTCCATCTCCCAGTTTCATTTAATGTAGTGACCAACCAAAATATCAGTGTCAGTTATACATTTTTCCAAGCATCCCACTCCCAACACCATTTTTTGAGGAGAGTTTCTATACTTCCACAAATTTTCAGATGAAGTTTCTTAATAGGTTTTTGAATAATTTTTTACAACAATCAATGGAATTGATTTTAATATAGACCCTCTTTTTAAGAGAGACATGTCCATGAGAGACAGCATGGGTCAAGTGTCATCGATCCTCATTGCTTGCCTAAGTGCCTTTCCTGAATATCATTTAAAGAAAAACACTCTAGTGAGTGGATTATGACCTACTCCATGAGACTTCTTCCCACCACTGCAAATGCTTGTTTGGAAGTTCCATCGCAATTGGATCCACTGCTGGAAACCTTCATCTTTCTTCTTAGGCCCCGTCGGTCATGGCTGACCATGGGTGTCTCCAGGGTGTTATTTCCTATATGGAGGATGCCTGTGCGTGACTTTGTTTATCGTGGGGAGACTGGTGCACAGACGGCCACCCCACGGCCCTTGGCAGATCTAGGTCAGGATCCAGTCGCATGGAGTCCAAGACGACCGGAGACCCTTTTCTGCTGCAGCCTTCATCCGCCTTCCCAGCCGTTGTGACGCTCCAATAAGGTCAAACATCGGCCTGCTCCTGTTCCACCATTGAGGTCTTGGTTGGATTGGTCTTTGTCAGAGTCCTCCCCCTCGACCTTATCGCCATGGGTGACCCTACCAGGAGCATAGCTCCAGACGGCATCGCTCTCAGGATCTCAGGTCCACAGAAGCTTCTCCACCACGACAAGGTGACAATCCTTCATCTTTACTATTCTATGTTCCACATGAGGCACCAATCAGCAAGTCAGTCAGAACCTCTTCCCCAGCGTGAGATTGTCAGTCTAGCGGGCATAGCTTGAAGGTGAACGGGACAATGTTTAAAGGAGATGTTCCGGGCAAGTTTTTTTGTAATTAAAGAGCTGCAGATGCCGTTTTAAATCAAAGGTAGACACAAAATGTTGGAGTAACTCAGCGGGACAGGCAGCATCTCTGGAGAGAAGGAATGGATGACGTTTCAGGTCGAGACTCTTCCTCAGACTCCATTACACAGAGTCCTTTACCCAGGGTAGGAGAATCCAGAAACAGAATGGTTAGGTTTCAGTGAGAGGGGAAAGATTTCATAAGTGTGGCAAGTTTTTCACTCAGCGTGCAGTGGGTTTTGGTGCTGTATGACTCTTTGACTATGCAATAGCAGGTAAAACGTAAATAACTCTTGTTGGATTTTACCTTCAATATGGAGTCAATTAGGCAATAGACAATAGACAATAGACAATGGACAATAGGTGCAGGAGTAGGCCATTTGGCCCTTCGAGCCAGCACTTCCATTCAATATGATCATGGCTGATCATCCCGAAGCAGTACCCCGTTCCTACCTTCTCCCCATATCTCCTGACTCCACTATTTTTAAGAGCCCTATCTAGATCTCTCTTGAAAGCATCTAATGAACCTGCCTCCACTGCCCTCTGAGGCAGAGAATTCCAAAGACTCACCAGTCTCCTAGGAATGAACTGATCCTGCACCTTCTGTATTATTCCTGCCATTTGTGTTCCACTGTCATCCCTGCTAGTGTATCTTTCCCGTCAACTTTGGCCAGCTCCTCCCTTATGGCCCCATAGTCCCCTTTATTCAACTGTAACACTGATACCACCGATCTACTATTTTCCCTCTCCAATTGTAGATTAAACCTGACCATGTCATGGTCACTACCTCCTAATGGATCAGTAACCTCGAGGTCCTTTATCAAATCCGGTTCATTACATAACACTAAATTCTGGTTAGTCCTGCAGTCCTGGCTACTGTTCTTCAGGCTTGCATCCTGTTCTGGTTGGATCGCACCTCATTACTGGTTTCTGTTCGACATATCAGAAAGAATAGAGAGACAGTGTGAAACACTGATGAAGAATAGATATCAATTAGAAGTCTTTTATCAATATCAATTAGAATCCCCTCGACTGAATTGCTGAGTTCAGAATTATACGGAACATTTTTGGAGATTGGAGTTTTCTATTTTAGCCTGAGGGTGGGATCGATCTCTAAATAAATGTGGTACTAATGAAGCAAACCTGGTTGAACCTCTTGATGTGGCACACAATATTGATCCAAGTTTTTGCTGACCACAACGTGAACTTGCCTCGAGGTGCAGAGCCAGAAATATGCAGACTAAGCAACCAGGTGCCAATTAGGTATAATTTTAATGGAAAAGCATCTGTGTGCTCTTCAGTATCATCTACAATTAAGAAATATGGAACGTTTATTTGGAGCGTCAGAGGCTGAGGGGAGATCTGATAGAAGTATATAAAATTATAAGAGGCACAGATAGAGTAGACACTCAGAATCTTTTCCGCAGGGTGGAAATGTCAAAGACGAGGGAGGATAACTTATTTTATTTTCGTTTAATTTAGCTTAGTTTAGTTTAGTTTGGTTTGGTTTGGTTTAGTTTAGTTTAGTTTATTATTGTTACGTGGTACAGTGAAAGTTTTTTTTGCTGCATGCTATCTAGTCAGCGAAAAGACTACATGATTACAATCAAGATGTCAACCGTGTACAGATACAGGACAAAGGGTATAACATTTAATGCAAGATGAAGTCCAGTAAAGTCTGATTAAAGGATCGTCGGTAGATCTCCAATGAGGTGAGAGGGGCAAAGTTTAAAGGAGATGTGCAGAGCAAGTTTTTTTTAACACAAGGTGGTGGGTGCTGGGAACTCGCTGCCAGTGTGGTGGAGGAGGCAGGTACTACAGTGGTATTTAAGAGGCTTTTAGTTAGGTACATTTATACATGGGGAATGGAGGGATGGGAATCATGTGCAGGTAGTGGAGATTAGTTTAACGGTATGTTTGTCATGGACATTGTGGGCCCTATTGCAGGACTAATCTTTGGGACAGGACACATTTTCTTGGTGGGGAGAGTCAAGAAAGACATATCCTTGGGTTGGAGAAGGAGACTGCCTCTTCCCACTCTCCTGCAAAGGATGTTGCCTTACATTTAGCATCACGCCTTGTCTCAACAGTGTCCCAAATTAGTTACATGCAGGCAGCACAGTGGCACGGCGATAGAGGTGCTACCTTACCCGGGTTTGATCTTGACTACGGGTGCGATCTGTACGGAGTTTGTACGTTCTCCCCGTGACTGCGTGGGTTTTCTCCGGGAGCTGTGTGGGTTTCCTCCCTCACTCCAAAGACGTACAGGTAAAATTGTAAATTGTAGATTGTCCTCAGTGCCTGTAGGATAGTGTTAGTGTGCGACGGGCAGCATGGACTCGGTGGGCCGAAGGGCCTACTTCCGTGCTGTATCTCTGTATCTCTCAAGTAAAGTAAACTAAACTAAACAGTCATGAGCTTCTCCATGGTCCCATGTTTTAAATTAAATTGAGCATTGCACAATCAGTATTGAACAACCCTTTAAGGAAGAGCATTGACACGATGGGGAAACTGTAGCGGCACCTACTGGTGCTCGTCACCATCGAACCTTGCGGTCGGACGCCGCGCGCACGTGATTCTTGTGGTCGGGTTTTCGCGTGGTTACTGGGCTTTGCCCGCCAGTCGTTCTAGGACCACCGTTGTGGTCGGTGGTGTTTTGTGACGAGTATAATCGGTGAATGAGGGTTGTGAATAAATAATTTTCAAACCCACCGATTGTCATAATTCATCCGCTAAAACACTTCCTCATGGAACATCTGTTATGAAGTCTATATGCGTCTGACCCACTTAGGAAACCTCTGGAGACTTTGTGCCCCACCCAAGGTTTCCGTGCGGTTCCCGGAGGTTGCAGGTGGTTGCCGGAAGGTTGCAGGTGGTGGAAGCAGGTAGGGAGACTGACAAAAACCTCCAGGAACCGCAAGGAAACCTTGGGTGGGGCGCAAAGTCTCCAGAGGTTCTCAGGTTTCCTAAGTGGGACAGGGGCATTAGGCTGAAGATGATTCTCCACCAAAATCCATGATTGTCTTTTATTGGCATCTCACTGAGGTTCAAGTAGAGCAGAATTATTCTTTGAAGTTACCTCCCTTCTCTCTTCCCCACTGCTGGCGGCACTTGTCCTGCTCTGCATGCCTCTGCTCTTAACATCATGTTGCATTCCAGGGGAATGGTCACTAGTGCACTCTGGGCTAGCAGTGGCTGCTTAGGATAAAAATCTTAAAATCAGTAAGAAGTCCCTCAGCTAAAATCCCTACTGATCTTTGCAACTTGACATAACTATAAGTTGTCGAACTATCAACAGCAAGCAAAAATTAGCCAACATCTCACCTATAAGTAGCGTGAGACCCCTTTTAAATTGCATTGAAGTGAGGATGAAGTGTTGGTAGGCAGAAGGATTGGGAGGAAGGTGGCACTTATTACTTGCTACTTAATGTATGTTCTATTACATAACATTGACTAATTACAGGAAGTCATGATGCAGCCTCATGCAGCACTGTGGCACAAATGTGCCTGTCCCACTTAGGCAATTCTTAAGGATACTACAGGCGACTGCCGCAAAATTTTCAACATGTTGAAAGATTTTTGGCGACAGTGGTGACAAATTTTGTAGGTTATTGTAGGTTGATGTAGGTGCTGTCGTATGTTGTCGCCAGGTGTCGTAGGTGAAATCCATTAAAACTAGTCCCTGGCAGTCGCTTAAGTGGGACAGGCTCATTACAGCGCTTGCAGTGCCGGAGGCCAGGGTTCGAACTACGAGCGCTGTCTGCACGGAGTTGGTACATTCTCCCCGTGATCTGCGTGGGTTTTCTCCGAGATCTTCGGTTTTATCACACACTCCAAAGACGTACAGGTATGTAGGTTAATTGGCTCGGTGCAAATTGTTCCTAGTGTGCGTAGGATAGTGTTCATGTGCAGAGATACCAAGTCGGCGTGGACTCGTTGGGCCAAAGGGCCTGTTGCCACCCAATATATCGAAAAATAAAACTATAACTAAAAAACGAAGGAAGTCATAATGAAGTTCTTTGGGACTTTGATGAGGCCGCATTTGGAATATAGCATGCAGTTCTGGTTGGCTCTGTACAGGAAAGGTGTAGAGGCTTTGGAGAGGGTGTAGTGCAGGTTTACCATAATACTACCTGGATTAGAGAGTTTCAGTTACGGGAAAAGGTTGGATAGACGGATTGTTTTCTCTGGAATGTCAGAGGTTGAGGGGAGACTTGGTAGGTATATATAGGTATAGATAGGGTAAACAGTCAGAACCTTTTTTCCAAGAGTGGAAACGTCCAACACTAGAGAGCATAGTGATAAGGTGAGAGGGGGAAAGTTTAATGGAGATGTGCAGGGCAATTTTTTCCACAGAAAGTTGTGGAGGCTTAGAATGCATTGCCAGGGGTGAAGGTGAAGGTAGATACAATTTGGAGGCTCTTGGAGGGAAATACAGGGAATAGAGGAATATGGATCATGTACAGGCAGTTAACATCAGTTTAACTTGGCATCATATTCGGCACAAACATTGTGGGCTGAAGTGCCCATCCCTGTGTTGTACTGTTCAATGTTTTTAAAATCTGAGAATCCGGAATGCAGCATTCAAATCTGGGGACAACGAAGCATACAAACTGGCAAGGGGTAACCTATCCCGGGGGATCAGGGAAGCGAAGAGGCTGTACGGACAAAAGCTCAATAGCCACTTCGAAAATGAAAAAGACACACGCCGCTTGTGGCAGGGATTTCATACCATCACTGACTACAAGCCCCCCCCGATGCGAATATGCCAAAGCAACCCCTCCCTACCAGATGAACTGAACGAGTTCTACGCACGGTTTGAGGTTAAAAACAGCACCCAGACACGTGCACCACTGCCATCTCCCAGTGACCAGTCGCTCAGGCTGTCCGCAGCCAGAGTTAAAAAGGCCTTCGCCAGCGTCAATCCACGCAAAGCTGCAGGGCCAGACAACATTCCTGGATGCGTTCTAAGAGACTGTGCCGAGCAACTGAAGGATGTCTTCACAGACATTTTTAACATCTCACTCTGCCAGGCAGTAGTGCCGAATTGTCTTAAGAGTGCCACCATCGTCCCTGTACCGAAGAAACCAAACCCAGCCTGCCATAACGACTTTCGACCAGTGGCCCTAACACCCATTGTAATGAAGTGTTTTGAGCGACTAGTTATGCAGCACATCAAAAACAGTCTACCTGCCAACCTAGACCCACTGCAGTTCGCCTACAGAGCCAACCGATCCACAGAGGACGCAGTCTCAACAACACTGAACCTCGTGTTGTCACATCTCGATCGGAAAACACCTATGCCAGGATCCTCTTCATAGACTTCAGCTCCGCTTTCAACACAATCATCCCGCAGCAGCTGGTGGAGAAGTTGGAGCTGTTGGGGGTTGATGCTGGCACATGTAGCTGGGTCCTGAACTTCCTGTCGCAGCGGCAGCAGACAGTCAGGTTGGGCAGTAGGACATCAAAAACGATAGCCGTGAGCACTGGCTCACCCCAAGGCTGTGTCCTAAGCCCCCTTCTGTTTAGTCTGCTGACACACGACTGTACTGCCAGACTCAATAACAACTTCATCAGCAAGTTCGCTGATGACACAACAGTAGTGGGTCTCATCAGTGACAACGATGAATCGGCGTACAGGATGGAGGTGGAGCTGCTCACAGGTTGGTGCAAATCCCACAACCTCATTCTTAACGTGGGAAAAACTAAGGAGATGGTGGTTGACTTCAGGAGGGCGGGGAAACAACACCATACACCTCTGCACATCGACGGAGCTGATGTGGAAAGGGTCAGCAGCATGAAGTTCCTAGGACTACACCTGTCTGATGACCTGACGTCCACGGCCAACACCACAGCTCTGGTCAAGAGAGCCCAGCAGCGACTTCACCCCCTCCGAAGACTACGGAAAGCAGGCCTCCCCACCACACACCTACGGACTTTTTACAGGGGGACTGTTGAGAGCACACTGACATACGGCATCACTTCCTGGTTCGGGAGCTACAAGGCGTACGAACGTCACCAACTGGACAGGATAGTGAAGACCGCAAGCAGGATTATTGGTGCTCCACTCCCCTTCCTGCTGGACATATACAAGAAGAGATGCATCAACAGAGCCATCTCCATCATCAAAGACCCTTACCACCCATCGCATGACTTTTTCACCATCCTCCCATCTGGGAAGAGGTACAGGAGCATCAGCTGCAAAACCAGCAGGATGCTCCTCAGCTTCTTCCCACAGGCTATAAGACTGTTAAATGAACTTTCCCCCCTGCCAAGTATCGCGCACAAACACCCCGCTGCCAGTCGGAACGGCTGTTGAATGTTATTGAGTGTTATTAGAGGGTTAAATTGTTCATGACATGTATTTTAACTTTAATTGCTATTTATTTTGTAACGAAAACTGAATGGACACTGGTCGAGAAACGTTTTTTTTGTTTCCTCCGAGTATGCGAATACTCAGGAAATGACAATAAAGATTTACAATTACAATTACAATTACAATTACAATTACAATTACAAAATGCCACTTCATCATTATGCACACATGGCCAGACAGCATTTTTGCAAACAGGCATCTTTGGTAACAATTTCAATTCCTAGCCACATTGTCCTTATCCACTCTCTGCATTTTCACACAGAGAGTGGTGAGTCTGTGGATTTTACTGCCACAAAAGGTAGTTGAGGCCAGTTCATTGGCTATATTTAAGAGGGAGTTAGATGTGGCCCTTGTGGCTAAAGGGATCAGGGGGTATGGAGAGAAGGCAGGTACATGATACTGAGTTGGATGATCAGCCATGATCATATTGAATGGCAGTGCAGGCTCGAAGAGCCGAATGGCCTACTCCTGCACCGATTTTCTATCTATGTATCTATGAAAATGTTCATGAGAGAATCCTACCAATCGTTACTGAAAACACATGCACGACTGGTCAATTGATAAATTGATGAACATGGTTAATATGGAGTCCCAAAGATTGTGTATCCTTTATCTATTTGCATCTTGTAATTAAAAGTAATATATATTGCAGACTGCAACAAAATGTGCTGGAGGAACTCAGCAGAACAGGAAGCAACAATGGAGGGAATGGACAGGCAACGTTTTGAATCAGGACCCTTCCTCAGACTCGTACTGCAAACCAAATCAGAGGGCAGCTGATTTATGGCTGTTTACCAGTACGCTTCAGAAAAGCATTGAAGGATTATTTGTCGTCTATAGAGTTATGAAGCCTTAAACCATCTGTTTGCAGTAAATCCATAGCCCTTCAGGTTACGTTTCTTCAAGTATAACTCCCAGTATGGTTTAAATGTGATGACGATTCTCCAGAAATATATTTTTGAGCAATGAATTTCCTCTGGGTGAAAAAAAATCTTTCTTCATTCTTATTTTTGATCCTTCTTCCAATTTTTTTAGATCTATATTCTCTGGCTTTTGACTCTGATGCTGGGGGGAAATAGGGATAGGTGTTTTTTTTTAATTTTGTACAACAACTGCTCCATCATGGGCTCCAACTCTCACTTGGGCTCCGTCTGTCCAAAGAAAACAAGATTGGCTTCATCCAATCTTTCTGCTTTGGTTAACATTTCATAGTCTCGTCAATCTGGTCTGCATCCTCTTCTTTGTGCAATTGCATCTTTCTGGTAACAATGAACACATCAATATTCTGCCACATAGTATATTCCTTCATTTTTTTAACCTTTCCAAATGTTTTTGTTTCACACTTTCCCATACTGAATGCTATTTGCAATTTTCCTGCTCATCTTACCCTCCACATCTTCCTGCATTCATTCCTCCCCTTTGGGAAAGCTATTGATTTGCTATCATCTGCAGAATTCTTTATCATGCCCTAAGCATTGATATCCAAATAATTAATATAAATATAACAGAAAGCAAGTAACCAACAAATGAACAATTTGGGAAACATTCTCGTTGCAAAATAAACCAACAATAAAATGTTGCAGGTACACAAAAATGCTGGAGAAACTCAGCGGGTGCAGCAGCAACTATGGAGTAAAGAAGATAGGCAACGTTTTTCGGGCCGAAACCCTTCTTCAGACTGATAGGGGGTGGGGGGAGGCGGGGAGAAGAAAGGGAAAAGGAGAAGGAGGAGGCCGAGGGCTGAGGTAGGAAGGGGAGGAGACAGCAAGGGTTAACAGAATTGTGAGAATTCAATGTTCATGCCACCAGGATGCAGACTCCACAAGCGGAATATGAGGTGCTGTTTTCTCCAATTTCCGGTGTTGCTCAATCTGGCCGTGGAGGAGGTCCAGGACAGAGAGGTTAGATACGTAATGGGAGGGGGAGTTGAAGTGCTGAGCCACCGGGAGGTCAGGTTGGTTAGTGCGGACCGAGCGGAGGTGTTCGGCGAAACGATCGCCAAGCCTACGCTTGGTCTCACCGATATAGATCAATTGACATCTAGAGCAGCGGATGCAATAGATGAGGTTGGAAGAGGTGCAGGTGAACCTTTGTCACACCTGGAACGACTGCTTGGGTCCTTGAATGGAGTCGAGGGGGGAGGTAAAGCGACAGATGTAGCATCTCTTGCGGTTGCAACGGAAAGTGCCCGGGGAAGAGGTGGAGCGGGAGGGAAGGGAAGAATTGACAAGGGATTTGCAGTGGGAGCGGTCTTTGCGGAAGGCAGACAGGGGGGGAGACGGGGAGATGTGGCGAGTGGTGAGGTCACGTTGGAGGTGGCAAAAACTGACAGAGGACTATTTGTTATATGTGCCGGATAGTGGGGTGAAAGGTGAGGACCAGGGGGACTTTGACCTTGTTGCGAGTGGGGGGATGGGGAGAGAGAGCAGTGTTACGGGGTATGGAGGAGACATAAAATGTTGTATCCTGCCATGTGCCACATTTGGATATATTTGTCACTTTCCCTTAACTACAACATTAGTTTTGTCCCAAAGGCAGACACAATATGCTGGAGTAACTCATTGGGACAGGCAGCATCTCGAGAGAGAAGGAATGGGTGACGTTTCGGGTCGAGACCCTCCTTCAGATAGAGTTTTGTCCCTCTCTTTTGTGAAGAAAACCGCAAGGTATTCAGAAACATCTTTTTCCACATTTTCTCTCTATGATGTCAGGTTACCTTTTTGGTCCCCAATAGAGCTTGCACTTAGTTATCTTATTACATTTTATGTACTTGTAAAACATCTTTGTATTTTCACTAATTATTCTTGACATTATTATTTCATTTACCACTTTCCTTTTAATTTCACTCTCAATCTTTCCAAACCATTCTAGACTCTCCAGTCCGTTAAGCACGTCTGTCCCACGTAGGTTTTTTTGCCTTTTGCCGTTTGCCTCACAGCGCCAGAGACCCTGGTTTAATCGCTGTTTGTGTGGAGTTTGCATGTTTTCCCTGTGACCCTGTGTCCTCTAGGTGCTCCATTTTCCACCCAAAGACGTGTGAGTGTATACCTTATTTTGCCTCTATGCGTTATCCCTAGTGTATAGGGAGTAAAGTGATAGTGGAATATCATAGATTTAATAAGTTCACGTCATAGGACCAGAATTAAGCCTTTTGGCCTTTCAAGTCTACTATGCCATTCAATCATGGCTAATCTATCATTCCCTCTCAACTCCACTCCATTGCCTTCTCCCCGTTACACTTGACACCCTTACCAATCAGGAATCTGTCAATCTCTGCCTTAAAAATACTCAATGACTTGCCCTTCACTCCCATCTGTGGTAATTAATTCTATAGATTCACCACACTGACATAAATAATTCCTCCTCATCTACTATCTAATGGTACGTCCTTTTATTCTCTGTGTCTAGGACTCTCCCACGAATGGAAACATCCTCTTCCCATCCACTCTATCCAGGTCTTTCACTATGTAGTAAGTTTCAATGAGGTCCTCAGCAATCCTTCTAAACTCCAATGAACACAGTCCCAGTGCCATCAAATGTAAGTGTCCAAGGGTGATCAATGGTCGAAGTGCACTCAGCGGGTTCAATTACTTATTCCCATGCTGCATCTTGTACCTACATGGTCTAGTGAGAGGGCTTCCAAGATAATTCTGTTTTTGTTTAAACAAAAAATACTTTTATATCAAGCCGCTTCATCCTCCGAGTCGCTCAAAACTAGGCTCAACGAAAGTCTCTAACTGCACAATGTGGGCTCACCTGCTGCACCCTGAGTGGTGCTCTGGGGGTTCTGAGGTCAGCTGTGGGAAGTGCCTCAGTGCACGGAGGCTGAACAGTTGTGTGGATGGCGAGGGGACATATATTCACAGGTCGAAGAGTCAGAGGAATGGGCCACTGAAGGCCCTGCAGCAGCTTGGGATTCACATGGATCAGGCACCATTGGAGACTGAGCGCGCAGATCATATACAGCCTGCAGCAGCACGGAGCAGTGTGGAGCAGCGCGGAGCAGCAGAGAAGCGATGGAGAACATCACCAGCATCGCCAGGCCAGGCCGATCCCTGCATCACTGACCCAGATAGATTCTTGATTAGTACAGGTGTCAGGGGATCACAGGGAGAAGGAAGGAGAATCGGGTTAGGAGGGAGAGATATATCAGCCATGATTAAATGGCGGAGTAGACTTGATGGGCCGAATGGCCTAATTCTACTCTTATTCCTTATGACCTTACTTTTGGAATTTGAAACTTGTAGGGCACAAGATGGCCCCAGAAACGGGCTGACTCTTCGTGTATTTAGCCAGTGGATGGTGAATCTGTGGAATTCATTGCCACAAAAGGATGTGGAGGCCAAGTCAGTGGATATTTTTGAGGCAGAGATTGTCAGATTCTTGATTAGTACGGGTGTCAGCGGTTATGGGGAGAAGGCAGGAGAATGGCGGCATCGCCACCTTATTTTGCCTCTATGCATTATCCCTAGTGTATAGGGAGTAAAGTGATAGTGGAATATCATAGATTTCATAAGTTCACGTCATAGGACCAGAATTAAGCCTTTTGGCCTTTCAAGTTTACTATGCCATTCAATCATGGCTAATCTATCATTCCCTCTCAACTCCACTCCATTGCCTTCTCCCTGTTACCCTTGACACCCTTACCAATCAAGAATCTGTCAATCTCTGTCTTAAAATACAGGTGTCAAGATGGTACAAGATGGCCGCGCTGCCTTAGCAGCTGTGGCTCGCCTGCAGTCCGTCTGTTTTTTCTATTTTTTGTTGTTCTTTTGTCCTGTTTTAGTTAATTTTATTTTTATTAGGTTGTGTATGTGTGTGGGTGGGGGGGGAGAAACATGTTTTAGTCTCTTCCTTCGGGGGGATGTGGCTTCTCTTGTCGTATCCCCCGTCTCCGTCTCCGCCTGCGCCGAGGCCTAATAGCGGAGCTGGTGGTCTCGAAGCTGGGGCAGCAGCAGCGGCGACCCGACCTCGGAGCTGGGGCTGGGGCAGCGGCAGCGGCAGCGGCCACCCGACCCGACCGCGGGTCCAGTGGACGACATCGTCAGGAACTCGCAGGTCACAGGTTGGTGAACTGTTCTCCAGAGCTCCCGCAACAACAGTTGCGTCCGCTGGACTGGAGGGCGGCAGCTTCGGCAGCTTCGACCACCCCGGGCTGCGGAGTTGAACCGGCCCGTTCGCGGAGCTCGGATTCAGCCGCAGGACTGATATGACTTACCATCGCCCGGCGGGGATCACAACATCTGAAGCCTGGATCGCCTCGGTGCAGAGGGAGAATAAGAAGGGAAGAGACAAAGACTTAAGACTGTGGGACGACAGATGGCGCAATGGGCTAAGTGTTCGGCTGGTGACCGGAAGGTAGCTGGTTCGAATCCCGCTTGGAGTGCATACTGTCGTTGTGTCCTTGGGGCAAGACACTTCACCCACCTTTGCCTGTGTGTAAATGTAATGTAATTCTGTGAAGCACTTTGGGGTCAATGCAAGTTGACTATAAATGTGCTATATAAATAAGATTATTATTATTATTATTATTTTGTCTTCCATCACAGTGAGGAGGTGCCTGGTGAACTCACTGTGATGGATGATAATTTGTGTTTATTGTGAGTTTTTGTCATTTTTACTATATGTAGGACTGCTAGGCAACAACATTTCGTTCAGACCGCAAGGTCTAAATGACAATAAAGGCTACTTGGACTTTGACTTTGATGGGGTTAAGAAGGGAAAATAGATCAGCCATGACTGAATGGTGGAGTAGACTTGTTGGGACAAATGGCCTAATTCTAATCCTATCACTTATGAACATGAAAGTTTGTATTGCTTCGGTCAAATCAACTAACACTACAATCGATGCACTTTTGTACATATATGACTGTGCTTTTATGTAGTATGATTTTACTGATTTGCAAAAAAAATAATTTCACTTGTATCGAGCTACATGTGACAATAAAGTACCTTTGAACCATTGATCCATTGACAGCTGCAGATTTAGCAGTCCAACCCTTTCTGTTTACACTGAACTCCTCAGGTTATCGTCTTCAATGTCTCCCGTTGATTTGAGAGTGATTTACTTTCAAGTTGATGTGTCAAATCCATATCTTCTAAATTATTTATTAGCAAAGGCAGCTTTATTCTTTTTTATTAATAGGAATGGGTGGTGCAGTTTTCAACTCCATAGAGGTAATCAAAAGGATAGCCCAGGATAGAGATTTGCTCCCACTTTTTTATGGGATTGATGAATTGATTTTGTGCTCCTTTACACTTAATAACCTTAATAACCCAGATACCCATAGCTGAAATATTTGTTTGGTCCAATTTAAAACATTTTTTTGAAGTGTTTAGCATTTTGCTATTGGGGTGTACCTGTGCTACATGCTCAGTCCACTTCACTGTCTTGCGTTTTTGAGAATATCAAGGATTGACAAGCATAATGTGTCAAATCCATATCTTCATTTATTAGCAAAGGCAGCTTTATTCTTTTTTATTAATAGGAATGGGTGGTGCAGTTTTCAACTCCATAGAGGTAATCAAAAGGATAGCCCAGGATAGAGATTTGCTCCCACTTTTTTATGGGATTGATGAATTGATTTTGTGCTCCTTTACACTTAATAACCTTAATAACCCAGATACCCATAGCTGAAATATTTGTTTGGTCCAATTTAAAACATTTTTTTGAAGTGTTTAGCATTTTGCTATTGGGGTGTACCTGTGCTACATGCTCAGTCCACTTCACTGTTTGCGTTTTTAAATATCAAGGATTGACAAGCATAATAAAGCATTAGCATGCAGTTTCAGATGTTAATTTGGCTCGAAACCTAAAGCAGCAATTCACTGTCTAGAAATGAACCATTGCCTGTGCAATTGTTCCTTCTCAATGAGCATTTCCATTAGCAAGGTGCTTATTAATTGCCATGTTCTGCATACTGTTTTTAATTTCCTTTCTGCAATGATAGATTGGTGGACTTATGACATGGTTAAAAGGTTTTTCTCAGGTCATTGATAATGACTTTCGACTCCGTTTATTTTTCAATGAGGATCCACCTACTGTGGACTTAAAGGAATATTTGCCTCTCCTTCCAAAAAGAAAACTATTGATCCTCACTGCAAGAAACACACACACACACATTGGATTCGTTTTAGTCTGCAGATATCCTGGACTTCTGCAAAATTGCAATCTGCTGGCTGCAGCTTTAAAGGAATAGCTTCAGCTCAGTGGACATTTCCCTGATGTGATTGTCGATTGCTTCATAAAGTTCAAGCCTGGATATCTAATTAAAAAAATATGTTTTCTATTTTAAATTATAACATGCTAACATGCTGCATATGTCATCCTTTGGTCATCATATTTCAGCGGGACAAGGTGGTTGTGATTTATGGTAGTTTAATGTATTTCAAATAAATAGTACAGAGACACTGTATATGCATGAATACTCTGTGTATCTATGTGTGGGTAGATATACTGTGATACTGCTGAGGTCATGTGGTGTGTCTGCATTGTAACAATGATACTTAGTGGCATAAGTATCTTTTGCGGGGGCTTGAAGATTCACCATGTGCATAGATTACGTGTTCTGCTTTGCAATAAGCGATCATCTCTTTGATGCATATGTTTTAATATTATGCCTCAATGCATTTCTGAATGTATTAGACTCATAGAGATAAACAGCACAACAACAAGCCTTTTTTGTCCAACTCGTCCATGCCGCCCTAAGTTGCCTACCTTAGCTAATTCCATTCGGTCCACATCACTCCAAACATTTTCTATCTATGAACCTGTCCAAATGTATTTTAGAGTTTGCAATTTTACTCAATAACTACCATTGCCAGTTTGTTCTGCATACCCACCACTCACTGTGTAAAATAAATTGCCCAAACGGTCCCCTTTAATTTTTTCCATCTTAAACAAGTGCATTCTACTTTTGGACTCCCCTATCATGGTCATAGTCATACAGCACAGAAACAGGTTCTTTGGTCCAACTTACCCTTGCGACCAAGATGCACTATTCATGCTAGTCCCATCTGCACATGTTTGGGTCACAACCTTCTGAACCATTGTACTTGTCCAAAGGTCTTTTAAATATTGTTATTGCACCTACCTCAACTACCTCCCCTGGCAGCTCATTCCATATACCCATCACCCTTTTTTGTGCAAAAAGGCAGTGCTTCATGTTCCCATTAAATTTTTCCCATCTTAAACCAATGCCCTCTGGTTCTTGATTCCCCAACTTAGGGTAAAAGATCCTGTTCATTCAGTCTATCCTGGGAAAAAGACTGATCATTCATCTATCTGGATTCATCAAATATAATATCCATCAAAATCACATAAATATAATTTAAATCTCACGCCTCAGCCTCCTGGGTTCAAGGAAAAAATCCCCAGCCAATACAGACCCGCCTTATGCCATTGTCCTAACAACGTCCTTGTGATTCTTTCCTCGACCTTTTCCAGCCTTCCTTCATCTTGGCATCCAGAAACACATGCTAGAATGACACCAAGCGGAGGGTCCACCCAGTTTCCGCGGGGTGGGTTGAGCTTTCACCAGGGAGAATTCAGCCCTTCTTCAAAGTAGACATTGTGCATTCACAAGGGGAGGCAAAGTATTAATTGGTTTAATATTTCAAGTGAAATATAGCATTTCTGCCGCATAGCCCCACTGCAAATCAACTTCTAGATAAACTCCAAGGACAAGGTGCAAGGATTCCCCAATGTACCCTCCTTCTCACCACTCCACATTATCTGGCCAGCAAATCCTCTGAAAATCAGTGGCAAAGTGCCAGAGGAACTCAGTGGGCCAGGCAGCATCTCCAGAAAACATGGATAGGTGACGTTTCAGGTCAGGACCCTTCCTCAGACTGATTGTATTAGGGAAGAGAGGGTGGGCAGACAAAGCCTGGTAAGTGATAGATGGATAGAGATGAGAGGGGGTTTGGATTGACAGATGGGTGGATGTAAAGGCCAGAGATGAAATGACAAAATTTGAGATAAGGAGATAAGAATTAAATTAAAATTAAAGCATAAAATGTGAAGCCAGAAGAAGGAATCAGCCATGATCATATTGAATGGTGGTGCAGACTCGATGGGCTGAATGGCCTACTCCTGCACCTATTTTCTATGTTTCTATGTTTCTATGAATATAGTGAAAAGGGGTGACAGAAGGGGAGAGGGGGAAATGTGTGTGCCAAGGTTGGGCACAAGGAAATGCAGGGGGAAAAGGGGGAGAAAGGAAGGGGTGGTGTTTGTAGGTTTGTCATCTAAAATTAGAGAATTCAATGTTTATACCATTCTCTCTTCCCTATATCCCTATTCCGTCCCTCTCTTCCCCATCTCTCTTCCCCATCCACCTCTGCTATTTTACTTCCTCTCTTAATGATGTCTATTTCCCTTGTTTCTTTCTAAATTGCTTTCAGCTGTACTTTATTCCAGGTTTCTTGAAGGAGGTGCACCTGGAATATTAACTGCTCCATGCGGTCCACAGAAACTGGCTGACCAGAGGATTTCCAACATTTTCAGTGTCTGTGCAAAGTTATTCTAAAGTTTGTCTTTCAGGATAATACTTCCCTTTGTTACTCTCCCCTAGTTAGGTCAAAAGGATCTACGTCTCAGGCGATTTGTAATCAGGTTCCAGTGATGGCATTTTGCATAAACACATGAAATAAACAATTTTTCTTCTACAGTCTGTCAGTAACATCACATCACGAGGCAGATATTTTAAAGCTGTTCCACATGAAATCAATACAAGAAGAAGCTTTAAACTCACTTTACCCGATGCACGGCGGATGAGCTTTCACAAACTTACTTTGTGAGAACATTGTCCTCAACCATTTTCAATTTGAATTAATTAGATTATTTTACAAAAGACAATAAAACATTTTGGAAAAACAAAGAGCCATTTCAAAACTTTTTTGAAGGCTTTTCGCCTTCTAAAAATCTGAGCGCAGGTGTATGGGACTAGGGGGAAATACGTGTTCGGCACGGACTAGAAGGGTTGAGATGGCCTGTTTCCGTGCGGTAATTGTTATATGGTTATTATATGGTTAAAACAATGCAATCAGATTGAGATGTGGGGGGGAAAATCACTCACATGATCAGCACGTTAGTCCAGCTGAGTGCACTCTCCAGGATAATTAGAAATAGGACTTGGAATGGTGTCCCCTTGAGCCCTTTCCTTGTTTATCTTCCCATTGTGTGAAAACGTTGTACCTCTGGTTCCTATTAAATCTTTCTCATCTTAAACCAAAGTCCTCTGGTTTTGGAATCCCCAACTCTGGGTAAAAGACTCTGTTCATTCAGAATATCTAACCTGGGAAAAATACTGACCATTCGTTTTATCTATATCCATCAAATATTTCCAGCATTTTATGCTTTTATTTTAGATTCATAGTCCCTGTAAATTACTTGATTTTCAAGCAGGAATGGTTGTAGACCCCTGAGGCATTGTACAGGGAAATTGGATTAAAGTAATTTAGCTTCTTCAGCCTGGTAAATTCAATATAATTGCATCATAATGGTCTCTGCCACAAATCCATTTGCCCTCCCATTCTCCATTTTTATATGTAATCTTATCTCAATCTTACCCATAGAACAGCTATTATATTGTATGCACAGACTCCAGGACAAGGGGTCACAGCTTAAGGATAAGGGGGAAATCCTTTAAAACTGAGATGAGAAGAACTTTTTTCACACAGAGAGTGGTGAATCTCTGGAACTCTCTGCCACAGTAGTTGAGGCCAGTTCATTGGCTATATTTAAGAGGGAGTTAGATGTGGCCCTTGTGGCTAAGGGGATCAGGGGGTATGGAGAGAAGGCAGGTACGGGATACTGAGTTGGATGATCAGCCATGATCATATTGAATGGTGGTGCAGGCTCGAAGGGCCGAATGGCCTACTCCTGCACCTAATTTCTAATGCTCAGGCTGTTCTACTGCCAGATGTCGGCTTCAGTAATGGGTAAAAGACACAAGGCACTGAATGAACGTCAACAAGAATTACAGCAGGATCTTGGTCACCTGCGCACGTGGGCTGATAAATGGCTAATGGTGTTTAATGCAGATAAGCAATGTATAAAATCATGAGAGGAATATATAGTGTGAGTCTTTTATCTAAGGTAAGGTAATCAAGGATCAGAAGTCACAGGTTTAAGCTAAGTGGCGAAAGATTTAATAGAAACCTGAGGGACATTTTTTTCAACATAAAGGGTTGTGGGTATATGGAACGAGTTGCCAGAGGTGGTAGTTAAGGCAGGTATTAAAATAGCATTGAAAAGACATTTAGGTGTGTATAGATTTGAAAGGTTTAGAGGGATGTGGGCCAAATGTGCGCAAATGTGTGTAGCATAGATTGGATAGTTTGGTCGTCATTGACAAGTTGGGCTGAAGGGCCTGTTTCCACGCTGAATTACTCTATCAGGAGAAAAAAGCCTATAGTATGCTTGCCTTCTTCAGTGGGGGCATTGGGTATAAGAGTGAGGAAGTCATGATGCAGCTCGATTAGACGTTAGTCAGGCAACAATCGCAGTATTATATGCAGTTCTGTTTGCTCCATTACAGGAAGGATGTGGGCAGAAGATGTTTTACTAAAATGTTGCGTGGATTATAACCCATTATACATCTCTTTGTATAATTTGACCAGTGTAGACGTGAAGAAAGGTATTGGGTTTTGGGGGGTATAGGCCAAACACGAGTGGAGCGGCAAGGGGGGAGTGTAAAAGGGAATTGAAGGACTTGGGATGGGAGATGATTGTATGAAGGAGGGGAAAGAAGCAGGGTAAATGGGAGAGTGGGAGAAATGAGTGTGAACTGTGATGATGGGCACCCAGGGAAGAGGGGGATTGGAGGATTCAGTGTTCATATCGTTGGGTTTTGATAATGGTTTTATTTCACTGTGCCTTTTCTTCCAACAGTATGCACTATGGTGAACAACTTCATTGCAACATGCTGTGTATCCACCTGGTTTAACCTTGCACCCTCTCTCTTTCATTGTGTTCTCTCAGACTATTCTCCTGTGTACACATTGAAGAAGTTGATTTAATAATAATAATAATCATATCTTTAATGTCATTGCACATAAGCACAATGAGATTTGGTTTGCAGCTTCCACCCGATGTCATAACTTAAATAACTAATAAAATCTAGAGTTAGATATCCCGAGAACATGGTTTGTAAAAAGAACATTACAACAGTAAAATTTTAAAATTACCATCAAATTACAGTACAATTACCGTCAAATTTTCCATTTCCAAATGTTAAACTCTGTTTCTCTACAGAAGCTAGATGACTTCTGAATATTACCAGCATTTTCAATGATATTAATGATTATTTCCTGTCCTTTGATACACAAAGAAGGGGGTCGCTTTCACCTCTGTACAAATGGGATGGAAAAGTAATTTTATTGCATCAGTTTTGAGAGCTTAAAGCAATCAACAGGATTCAAAGATCCAGAGGAAAAAAAGATGTTTTGGATCGGGATGCTACATCACTGCAGAATCTCAACCTGCAACATTAATTATCTCTCTACGCTTCTAAAGATGTGGCCTGACCCATTGGGTTCCTCCATCAGTTTGTTTTTGCCCCGTGTTACAACATTTGCAGTCTTCTGTGTTTCCAGATGGAATCATACAGGGCCACAAAAATATTGAAAAGCTAGAATTGAATTATTTAATTCTGATGTAACGAAGTAATGTTATAGTTAAAATGTGAGGTTATAAAAATGACCAGCAAGGAAAATTAAGCGTTAGGTAGGTAATTCATTCTTCTCCTTTCTCATGTACATCCGGCATTCAGACCTATCTCATGCAGCCAAATCTCATGGAGAACCAGTTTTTTAAGTCCCCAACACTATTCATTCCATGCCTTAGCTCCAATCCAGATTCTGCCTTCCTCTCGTCCTGTTTGCCACATTAACTCTACTCATGCCCCAAATCTCCTTGCTGCTAAATTTCCATGTATGTCTTGATATCTGGTTCCATTGAGTTTAAACCAAATTTTAGATTTACAGATACAGCCTTGAAACAGGCCCGGCCGGTGATCCCTACACATTAATACCTTCCTTCACAGACACTACGGACCATTTACATTTTACAATAATACCAAAACAATGAACCTACGTCTTTGGAGTGTGGGAGGAAAACAGAGCTCCCAGGGAAAGCTCACACTGGTCACGGGGAGAACGTATAAAGTCTGTACAGCCACATCTGCAGTCAGGATCAAACCCAGGTCTCTGACTCTGAAAGGCAGTAATTCTACCGCTGTGCCACCGTGCCACTCCAAATGTATAGTTTCAGGCTGTGGAAATTGTAGAAATAGAAACAAAGAAACATGGAAAATAGGTGCAGGAGTAGGCCATTAGGCCCTTCGAGCCTGCACCGCCATTCAATATGATCATGGCTGATCATCCAACTCAGTATCCTGTACCTGCCTTCTCCCCATACCCCCTGATCCCTTTAGCCACAAGGGCCACATCTAACTCCCTCTTAAATATAGCCAATGAGCTGGCCTCAACTACCTTCTGTGGCAGAGAGTTCCAGAAATTCACCACTCTCTGTGTGAAAAATGTTTTTCTCATCTCGGTCCTAAAGGATTTCCCCATTATCCTTAAACTGTGACCCCTTGTTCTGGACTTCCCCAACACCGGGAACAATCATCCTGCATCTAGCCTGTCCAACCCCTTAAGAATTTAGTAAGTTTGTAGACATTTCCCTCTGACTCACATGCAACTCTGTTTAAAGTCATGGCTCTTTTTTCACACAGAGAGTGGTGAATCTCTGGAACTCTCTGCCACAGATGGTAGTTGAGGCCAGTTCATTGGCTATATTTAACAGGGAGTTAGATGTGGCCCTTGTGGCCAAAGGGGATCAGGGGGTATGGAGAGAAGGCAGGTACGGGATACTGAGTTGGATGATCAGCCATGATCATATTGAATGGCGGTGCAGGCTCGAAGGGCCGAATGGCCTACTCCTGCACCTAATTTCTATGTTTCTATGTTTCTAAAAGATTTAGGGAAAGATAGGATGTACTGATGCTTGCTAGTGTATCCTTCTAACTGCAACATAATGTAAAACTTGCTTGTGTAGCAACTGGAGATTGGGGGATGTTGGATTTATTTGAGTATGTGTAATCACTAACGCGTGAGAATAGAATGTTATTAGATAAATCAATGACCCTGGCATCTTGGAAGTTTCTTAGATAACAGCTTTGCTTCAAATGTAACTGATTTTAAAATATTTTAATTATTCCATTACTTTATACCAAGTCTACTTTACAGGATGACACTAAGGTCATTTTGATTAACGCAAATAGGGCACCAAGATTGCTTCTATTGAAGTATGACAATGCTGTCACATCCACCAGTTTTGTTGAGTTACCGTGGTAACAATGTTAGGCCTACAATGAAATGTATGACACGCTAATGAGTAATTAATTGAGATATGTGTGTAGCGGATTATAAAGACATAGTGCAGCATAACCCGAAAGGCTTACTAATGAGGAGTGTTTAAGCAAATCTCCTGTTGTTTCATTCAACAGATGGGCTGCAAACCATTTGTCTCATGCAGAATATGTTGCGAAAAACCCCAGTAAAATTCTGCAAGCTTCAATATTCCATGAAATGTTTGCTTTGTGATTTTAATGGTCAATCCAAAACACAATGTTTCATATTTGAACCATTATAGCCAGGTCTAAGTGTCCAGTGCAAATATACTGAGTTTGTGTTTTCAGTGAGGAATCTTAACATTAGCAGTACAGATTGCATATTAATAACATCTATGTCTGACCATCATACAAAGTGTGTCCTTCAATTCCCATATATATACATAATGTTCTACCACAGGGGGGAGAGAGCCTAGTTCAAAGGCCCACTGTAGTAGTGCAGAGAAGGTTGCTCTGATTCCCTCAACCCACTGTAGATGACCCTAGAATTTAGGAGTTACAGGGGTCAGTTTACAAAATTCTTAAGGGGTTGGACACATGCAGGAAGATTGTTCCCAGTGAAGTCCTTTTCAAAAGGGGGAAATCCTTTAAAACAAGAACTTTTTGGTCACAGAGAAATCTCTACTCCATAAGAGGGTAATTGGTCAGTTCCAATTTTATGGTGGGAGGGGATTATTCGATACTGAGTTTGATCAGCCTGAGAGACAGTTTGCCTAACATCCAGACCCTAGCTACAATCAAACCCAGATCTTTTCACAATTGGTGCAAATTAAAATATTGATGCTAGCAAATCAAACCCAGCCAAATTGCATTAAAATATTGATGCAGGGTTTTGTCCTCAAACTTCAGCCATCTTTTTACCTCCTGGGATGCTGCTTGTCCTGATGAAATCCTCCAACAGATTTTTTTTTTTGCCCCAGGTTCCCGCATCTGCAACTTCTTGTGTCTCTGTGATAAGGTCCACCAGTCGCACAAAGAGGCACAGTGCCACAGAACACTCACCCTGTGGGTTCCAGTACGCCGCAGGAGTTTGCGGGAGCAGCACAGATTCCATTATCTCTTTGCATCAACATGTCTGATTTCCCAGTTTGATTGCACCTGAGGCTGGAGACAACCTAGCCTCACATATGTTTGCATTTCATACTCGGAGATATGGTGGGGGAAGAGGCTATTGGAGCGCAGCATTAGAGTGGGTGGATTGGTGTAGATAAACGAGTTGGTGTGGGGGATGGTGGAGGTGGGGCTGCCTTGGTGACTTCGAAGGAGAGATGATGATGAGAGAGGCAATGAAGCGGGTTATCATGACGGTGCAGAATTGCAAACTAGGGGTGCGGGGAGGGGGTGGGGACGGTACGGGCAGATATGTTAAGGATGTTTCTGAATTTGGGTGAAGAGGGTAAAGGTTGGCACGAAGATTTAAATAACACTCACTCTCACCTGCATGTCTCATAATCTGACAACCAAGTTTTAATTCGGAGTGGGCCTGCATGTTTCCGCTAACAGACTGTGACACAGAAATTCCAGAGGGACAGAAGTGTCTAATCAAGTTTCACAAATGGTGTGATTTTTGACTGAAGATGTTCCGAAATCTGATTAATGCTACATTAAATTGATCGTCATTTGTAAAGTGCTGAACCAATGATGTTATGCAATCGTGTCTAAGAAGGAACTGCAGATGCTGGAAAACCGAAGGTACACAAAAATGCTGGAGAAACTCAGTGGGTGCAGCAGCATCTATGGAGCGAAGGAAATAGTCAACGTTTCGGGCCAAAACCCTCTTCAGACCGATGGGGGGGGGGGGAGAAGAAAGGAAAAAGGAGGAGGAGGAGCCCGAGGACTGAGGGATAGGAGGAGACATCCCCAGGGCTGAGGAAGGGGAGGAGACAGCAAGGGCGAACAAAATTGGGAGAATTCAATGTTTATGCCCGCAGGATGCAGACTCCCCAAGCGGAATATGAGCTGCTGTTCCTCCAATTTCCGGTGTTGCTCGCTCTGGCCATGGAGGAGACCCAGGACAGAGAGGTCAGATACGGAATGGGAGGGGGAGTTGGAGTGCTGAGCCACTGGGAGGTCAGGTTGGTTAATGCGGACCGAGCGCAGGTGTTCGGCGAAACGATCGCCCAGCCTCCACCTGGTCTCACCGAGCAATCGGTTATGCAATCGTGTTTCTAGTATTTTAAAGCAATTCAAAAGAGCAAGGCAATGTTTTGTATAGTTTAGTTTAGTTTAGAGACACAGTTTTGGAAACAGGCCCATCAGCCCACCGAGTCTGTACCGCTCAGCGATCCCCGCACACGAATACTATCCTGCACACACGAGGGACAATTTTACATTTACCAAGCCAATTAACCTACAAACCTGTACGTCTTTGGAGTGTTGGAGGGAGCCGAGGATCTCAGTGAAAACCCACGCAGGTCACGGGGAAAACGTACAAACTCTGTACAGACAAGCACCCGTAGTCAGGATCGTACCCTGGTCTCTGGCGCTGTGAGGCAGTTGTTCTATCGCTGCTCCACCGTGCTACCCTTGGTGGATATTGAATAACTTCCGAACTAAAAGTACCTCATGTCTGGTAGAATATTTATGGATGATTCCCATTTTGCTGATGGTCCAAAACAAGTGATGATTACTGCTTGGCTCATTTAATTGAGCTCTTCCACCAAATGTTTTAGAGTGTTATTATACTTAACAACATGTTTTTTTTTCTAAGACCGGTATAGAGCAATGCTCTGCTAATAACATTGCAAATTGCACCTGAATGATAGAGGAGTTAGTAGAACACCCAGCAGCTATTTAAATTGACTTTACACCAAATTGCAGGCATCGAGCTCTGGAGGGAGATGGAATATATAGGAAAACTAACCTACTTACCACTAAGGGTATAAATTATTAGAAATGTGGAGTCTTTTTATGGTAGTTGCTCGGGAATGAACATCTATTGTGAAACCCAGATGACAACAATGACAAAAGGAACTGCAGATGTTGGAATATGGAGCAAAACACAAGGTGCTGGAGTGACTCAGTGCATCAGGCAGAGGGTATGGATGGGCGACACTTTGGGCTGGGGTCTTTCTTCAGATTGATTGCAGTAATGGGAATGAAAACTGGAAAAGAGAGACAATGCCTGGCGAGTGATAGGTGGATACTGGTGAGAAGAGGGGTTGGTTGATTTGCAGATGGATGGGATAAGTGACAAAGCTAGAAATGAAAAGGAGACAAAAGAATGTCAGATAAGGAAAGAATGAAATATAAAGTGTTAGGAAGGGATATAGCTGGAAAGAAAAAGGGGGGGGGGGGGGGGGGTGGAGAAGAAACAGGAACATGGGTGGAATGTGCGCCCACCAGGGACATTGGGGGGGGGGGAGGTGTGGTGTGGGGGTAGGGAGCACAGGAAAGAGAAGGCGTGTAGGTGGTGCATTGTCTTTAATGTAACCTGATCTTAATTACACCAGCAGTGTTTGAAACTACTTCTGTTCAAAATATCAGGGTTATACAGCTTAATATAGTGACATAGGACCTCATTCCAACTGCCTTGCTCAAATAGATAGGGAATCTCACTGTCTAACTTCTGAAATCAGCAGTACCAAAGACTCCTTGAGAACGATTGTTGTGCTTTTCGTTCAGACCATTTTCCAGGCATTTGCAGCATTACGTTCTGTGCCTATATTAATAAAAGGACTAATGAAGTCTGCTATAGAAAAAGCTAAAGGAAGGAACAGCAAAGTTTGGGAGGGGAAGGAATACCAGGGAATGACAAACAAGTTCTGAATCTGTCATTACATTTTAGCAAAGCATTGATTACAGTAGGAGTGGATAAGGCAAGTGAATTTAATTTCATGGGGCTCTTCCAGTCATGAGGAAGAGATTACATTGGTAAAACATTAATTGCAATGTATTGTTATAGGAAGGAAGTTCTGTATCTTCTTGCACTGTGAAAGATAGAAATAAATAGAGCCTCTTTGGTGCAGAGGTCTAAATGGAAATCTAAGAACAAGTGAATTAGGTGCAGCATTGTGCTTTATACTAAAGAAGCAAAATTAAGGTTTTAAACTTAAAGAAGATAGTTTCTTCTACATAAGACTTGGCAGCTTCATTGATCAAAAAGATTTAGGAGTATTTGGGTTAAACACAGACAAACTAAGCTGAAGAAGGGTCCTGAACCGAAACATTGCCATGTCCATTCTCTCCATAGATGCTGCCTTACCCGCTGAGTTCCTCCAGCACTTTGTATTTTGCAAGCAAATGGACCTAGTTTAGACAGAGACACCTTGGTCGGCTTTGACAAGTTTGGCTGAATGGCCTTTTTCGTTGCTTATAAATTCATCGCTACAATAAAGTGTCAAACTTTAATAACATGTACAAATAAGTTCCTTCTCTTTTTTAGAGCAATGTATATTCCAGATCAACATACCAGAGAAATATAAAGTGTTAGGAAGGGATATAGTTGGAAAGAAAAAAGGGGGGGGGGGAGGAAACAGGAATGGGTGGAATGTGCGCCCACCAGGGACATTGGGGGGGGGGGGGGGTGGTGTGGGGGGTTATTAAGACTATTGCAAGAAAGAAAGAGGGTAGCAGTAGAAATGCTTCCTTACAGCATCAGAGACTGACTAAGACTACTGGCTGTACGGAGTTTGTTCATTTTCCTTGTGCCCACATGGGTATTCTCCAGGTGCTCCAGTTTCTTCCCACATTCCAACAATATGCAGGTTTGCAAGTTAAGCTTCTGCAAATTGGCTTCTGCAAATTGTCTCTAGTGTGTAAGATAGAACTCGTGTACAGGAGATTGTTGGTCAATGCGGATTTGATGGGCAAAAAAAAAAAAAATGAAATGAAATGATTCAATTTATTGTCATTGTCAGTGTACAGTACAGAGACAACGAAATGCATTTTTAGCATCTCCCTTGAAAGGGAGACACAGGGCGTCGCGGTGTGCCCGCGCCTGCCGCCGTAATTACATTCCATTACACACAGGCAAAGGTGGGTGAAGTGTCTTGCCCAAGGACACAACGACAGTATGCACTCCAAGCGGGATTTGAACCGGCTACCTTCCGGTCGCCAGCCGAACTCTTAGCCCATTGTGCTATCTAAGGGTCAGTTTCCATGCTGTATCTCTGAAACTAAAAGCTAAAATTTAAACTAAGGTAGACACAAAATGTTGACTGCAGTTGAGAAGTCTAGAATAAGATTTCATAAATGGAAGACTAAATGAACATTTTAAAAAAAAAGTCAGAAGATGACCCATCAGAAATAGAGTTTTCATTGTCCTTGGTAGACAAAAATGATGGAGAAACTCAGCGGGTGAGGCAACATCTGTGGAGCAAAGGAAACAGGCAATGCTTCGGGTCGAGACCTTTCTTCAGACTCCTTGTTCTTATCCTTCATTGTACTCTTGTACTCCATTGTCCTTGACTCAATGGTTGATCAAGACACTGAAAGCATTCAAGAATATATTGGAGAGGTAGATTGAAAATGAAAGAAGGGGCAAAGGAAGTAGATGACTGAAATGGAATGGAATTTTCTGCCCACTCATAGTGTGAATGTTGACATGGGCTGGTAGCGTTGAATGGACTTTTTCAATTGCATAACCTTCCTATGTTTCTAGGCTCAGCTTTTGCTAAAGCTGGGCTATGATTCTGGTAAATGATGGAAATGGAGTTCTGGGTGTAGAGCGGCATTTGGATGAGGGATATGAGTCAATAACCCAAATATCTGACAGTGAGTACTGAAAACTTCAGCTAACCTTTCCAATGAGAACACCAGGCAGATCTCCACCATCCTACTGAATCAGAGGCATAATTTTAATCAATCTCATCCCATTTGAAAAAATAAAATTGGCAAGATGACTGAGGTAATTTAATTTGCATAAAGTACTTCCTTTGATCGGCAACTCATCCACCATCATCAGACATCAGCATCTATCTTATTAATCAAACATCTCAAATTCAAACATATAAATTCTACTCAAGTTCAAGATGAGACTGAGACCAAAATAACTCCATTGAATAATTAGCTTATCGTTCACTTGATCAAGGATAATTGGAATCATTATTTCACAGAAGAAATCACAGGAAAAACAAGAGGGCACAGGAACTGCAGATGACAGTTTATTAAATTAAAGATGACATGTGCTGGAGTAAGTTTACAAGTCAGGCAGCATCTCCATTCTCTGGAGGTCATGGTTAGGTGACGTTTTGGGTCAGGATCTTTTTTTCAGAATGATTGAAGTTGGGGAAGAAAACGTGAAAATAGATGGCGGCGTTCAAAGCTTGGCAAGTGATATGTGGATGGAAGTGAGGGGGATTTGCTTGGCTGCTGGGTGGGTAATGGCAGTCGGTCCAAACTTAAAATGAAACTGGATCAAAAATCTTCAAATAATTGTTGAAGAGAGGTTGATGCACAGATTCTCTTGCCCAGAGTAGGGGAATCAAGAACCAGAGGACATAGGTTTGAGGTGATGGGGGAAAGATTTATGAGGAACCCGAGGGGTAACTATTTCACACAAAGACTGGTGGCTATGTTGAATGAGCTGCCAGAGGAGGTAGTTGAGGCAGGTACTATCACAAAGTTTAAGAAATTAGACAGGTACATGGATAGGACAGGTTTAGAGGGATTTGGGCCAAATGCAGGCAGATGGGATTACTGTAGATTGGGACATGTTAGCTAGAGAGAAGCGAGTCTTACCAAACTTCTGAATCCACTGGGGTGGAACCCTCTCCAAGACAGATGTGAAGCTCACCGTTTGACCTGTTTTTGCTAAATGTTAAATGGTCAGCTCGACATAGATTACAAAACCTACACCAAACCCAAACCAATTAGGAGCAGACGAGGGCATTCGATCCAATTTGAGATACCAGCTACCAAGACAGATGTGTACAGCAATTCGTTCTTCCCCCGCACAATTAATGCATGGAATAATCTTCACCCTACCATAGTTACCCAACCAGATGCAACTAAATTTAAGGTAGCTCTTTCTTCCCAAAAACCCTTTCTGGCTTAAGTCCTCCCTCCACCACCTCCAGTTTAAATTCCATTTGGAATATTTTGGACGACCAAGAAACCAAGAAACCAAGTGTGGGCAAGTTGGGCTGAAAAGTCTGTTTCCTTGCTATAAGATTTTATGACCGTATAATTACAATATTGTTCTAAAAATATCCAGAAACCCCTGATCCATCGTTTCATAAATACTGTAAGACACCTCAAAAATAATTGTAAATATTGAACTTTAAGCAGTGTCTGAAGTAGAATCGTCCAGCAAAATTAGTTCAAATCTCATACAGGAATTTTAAATTATGACTATTAACAAATTCAGAAAAAAACCCATGATATTAAATGGCAGGTGACTAAATTGTCTAAACCCTCCCTAATGTATTGATATCCTGTGGATGTGCTATTTAATCTGCTCCATAGATTTTTAACTGCCCTCTAAAATGGCCTAGATAGCCACCCAATGCAAGGGCAATTAACAAGGGCAATTAACACTAAGCAATACATCTGGCATTGCTAGTATTGATCATATTCTGAGATTGAGTCAGTAAAAGTGTGCAAAGATTAACAAAACTGATTCTGAGCAGAATTTTAGGATAATGGATACTTCCACTGTCAATTGAACTTAGTAAACACATTGGTGTAAATGATTAAAACTGAATATAGATTAATAATATGTATATAACTAAACACCATCCACTGCAACATAATTCTAATCTTTTTAACAGCCGCTAAAGTTTTGGCAGCATTTATTTTAATAGATTGTTTTCTGTTAAAAATTGAATTAATTTGCTCTAGAATTGACCTTTAGTTAATACAATCATACTCAACATCCTTCCTCTGTTCTCACACCCAATGCTACCTCCCAGTTCTATCCTTTACACAGTAATATCAACTGTACCTCCTAACATAAACCTGTTACCACCCTGGTCAAACATTCATTTCATCCCTGCCATTGGGAAGAAGGTAGAGCCTCATAACTGTGACTTCCAGAATCAGGAACAGCCTCTTCCCTACAGCCATTCGGCTATTAAACACTACAACCTCAAATAAACTCTGAACTATATATATATATATATATATATATATATATATATATTATGTATATATATCTATATAAATATTATATGTATATATAATCTAAATATATGTGTTTTTGTGGGTCTGTGTATATAGACACACACTGAACATTTTTTTCATTGTTCTATTTGGGACAAATTACTAAATTGTTGACCATTACATAATTTGGCATTTTTCTTTATCAGCAACATTGTCATTACCTTTTGTACATACTTGGGATGGGTATATTGCTGCCAAAGTCAAAGTCAAATTTATTCATCACATGCACCCGAAGGTGCAGTGAAATTAATTTGCCAGCAGTGATATACTTAAAAAGACACACAATGCACAATAGAATTTAACACAAACATCCACCGCAGCATTCCTCACTGTGGTGGAAGGCAACAAAGTTCAGTCAGTCCTTCTCCTTTGTTCATCCGTCGGGTCCATGAACCCTCCGTAGTCACCGCTATGGATGGCTCGATGTACAGGCCCTCTCGTCGGGATGATCTAAACTACGACCTCGGGATGGTCAAAGACACTCTGCGGCTTCGAGCCCCTGAATCAGCACTTTCCTACAGGAGACTGCTGTTATACAGGGATGTTATAGGCCGCTGGCCGGCAGTCGGAGCTCTTCTCCGACGATCCCCAGCAAGGGATTCCAAACTCCGGATGGTAAGTCCACGCCACACCCGCAGCAAGAAGCTTTGCAGAACACAGTCCCATGATGCCAAAGTCATCAGGCCAGCGATCGGAGCACTCCTCCCTGGCGAGCCCCAGCAAGGGTCGATTTTATTGATTTTATTGTTTTCATCATTCTATTCGACGATGGAAAAGTCCACGCTACGCCCGCTGCTGAAACTCTGGGCCCAACTCCGGGAAAGGCAGCTCCAATCCATGCTGTTAAGCCATGAGGGAGGCGACATGGAAAAATCCCCCACACGAGACACACCAAGAGACACCTAAACTAACATTTAGACACACCAAAACCCCCCCAAAAAAATTGAAATAACGAACACGCTGCTGGCAGGGCAGCCGATTTGCAGCGCCCCCACCGACAATGGAGCCAACAGAAGCATTTGTATAGCTGTCTATGGGAATCCAGTGGGTTTCTTGGAGTGGTGGCAAAGATTTATTTCACAATGATTGCACTGAACATTGAAACATCCGAAGAATAGTCCTGATCCCAAACATTGCCTATCCATTCCCTCCACAGATGTTGTCTGACCTGCTAAGTTACTCCAGCAATTTGTGGTTTATTGAAACAGATCTTTCTTTGAAAAATCAACGATAATGATGTTATAACAAGGCGTTAAAAAATTCCAAAACATCACTGCAATTTCTAAAATTAAATAAATCACTTGTATTGCTATCAAAATTAATTAACTGGATAAAATTCAATCGGAAAATGACACCAACTCAATACCAACATAACACTTCAGACTGGGTCACAGCTTTCAGCGTTTAAGGTAAAATTCCATTGAGATCTGACCTCAACAGTTGACAATGATGTCAACATACCATCAAGGCAATTCCACTGAAAGTAATAGTAGATACTGTGCAGAAAATGGCAGAATATGTTAAGCATCCATCATAGCTTCCATCCAATATAAATGATTGAAGAGGTCACTACAGGAAAGCAAAATGAAAAAAAACCCACCAGAACATGTTGGGTTATGTGATTGATTTAAGAGAGTGTTTTGTGTAAGAGATCACTCAGTATAAATCCATTTACAAAGCATCATTGAAAATGACACTAACGGAACACTGTTGGAAGCTATTGTGGATTCAAAGTCACGAGATTTACATGTTGCTTCTTCAAACAAGCTATTGATTTCCTCAACTCAGTCTCCTGTCAAGTCCAGCCCCAACTCAAGTTCACTACAGAGTGCCTGGTACAGATATTCTGCCTCTTTAGTACACCCTCCCTAATCACCGCCTCACATTTCTTTCAAGTATTTTCAAAACCTGTTTGAGGTCCTATCCTTCTCCCTGACTTTTCTATCTTTTGCGAAAGCAGTTATTCCTTTCATTTTATTGATTTTATCACTCTTCTGTGAAACAATGTAGAACATTTGTTGTGTCAAAAGGGTGAAAGTCATAGAGGTATGACTGCAGAAACAGGATCTTCAGCCCACCTTGTCCAGGCCGACTAAATTCTGAGTTCTGACTTTAGTTCATTGGGCTTGCCCCATTTGCCTGTATTTGTTCCATTGCTCTCTCAACCCTTGCTACTCATAAATCTGTCCAAATGACTTTTAAAAGTCGTAATTGTATCCCCTCCTCTGGCAGCTTATTCAAAACACAGATTACTCTCTCAACGAAAATGATGTTCCCCGTGGCTCTCATCCTAAACCTAAACTCTCCAGTTTTAGAACTCTCTGCCCTGGGAAGAACATTGTGAACAAAATAAGTTAAAAAGTATGGCAATGACCCAGCATGGTAAACAGCATCTCTAGAGAACATAGAATGAAGATGCTTCAGACCCTTCAGACTGATAGTAGTAGGGGGGAGAAAGCTGGAAGAGAGGTGGAGTAGGATAAAGCCTATCGACATGTGGTACTGGTGGGCCCGTATCGACAATGTCCACTGCCTTGCCTTCATCAATCCTTTTGATAACCTCGTCAAAAAACTCCATCAGATATGTGTGACAAATCCATGATAATTATCCATGAGTCCATGTCTATCCAAATGTTGATAGATCCTGTCTGAAGAATCTCATCTATCAACTTTCCCACCATTGACGTCAGGCTCACTGGTGATCGAATGGTGGAGCATTCACCAATAGGCCAATGGTTTAGTTCTAGAAACATAGAAACATCGAAAATAGTTGCAGGAGGAGGCCATTCGGCCCTTCGAGTCAGCACCACCATTCATTGTGATCATGGCTGATCGTCCCCTATCAATAACCCGTGCCCGCCTTCTCCCCATATCCCTTGACTCCACTAGCCCCTAGAGCTCTATCTAACTCTCTCTTAAATCCATCCAGTGATTTGGCCTCCACTGCCCTCTGTGGCAGGGAATTCCATAAATTCACAACTCTCTGGGTGAAAAAGTTTTTTCTCACCTGTCTTAAATGACCTCCCCTTTATTCTAAGACTGTGGCCCCTGGTTCCAGACTTGCCCAGGGAATTCCATAAATTCAATAAGTTCTGCTTCTATACCTTATAGAAACATAGCAACCTAGAAAATAGGTGCAGGAGTCAGCCATTCGGCCCTTCGAGCCAGTACCGCCATTAAATATGATCATGGCTGATCATCCAAAAATACAGCTTATTCCACATATTCCTTGATTCAGTTAGCCCTAAGAGCTAAATCTAACTCTCTCGTGTGGACTGCAGCTCCCTGGCATCTCCCTGCTCTCCTTCTTAAATTACAGCACACCATTCACCACCCTTTAGCCTGTGGCTAAAGATGATGCAAATATCTCTGCAGGGAGTTCCACAATTTCCTCCTAGTTTTCCAAAAGATCTGAGGGTGTTCTTGGTCAAGCCCCAGGTGATTCATCCACCTAAATGCACTTTAAAACTGCCAATATCTTATCTTTGGTGATGCATATATGATCTAAGCCATCACAAATTCCTATGCTTTAATTCCTGAGCCTTCATGAACTTCTCTTCATTAAAAACGGATGCAAGGTATTAATTTAATATCTCACCCATCTCTTGTGATTCTACTCAAAGACGGCCATGCTAATTTTAAGGGGTTCAATTATTTCCCCCTTTTCCTGAAACCAGAAATTCAACATGCCTCATTAACCAGGGATTCACTAACTCTGCCAGCCTTGCCATTCACCCTAACAGGAACATGCTGCCCCTGTGCTCTTGCTATCTTATTTAATTGCAAGTTGTTGTATTTTTATTTTCTATCCATCCCCATTGCTGCCTAATAATTAATGTATTGGTTTACTTTTGGAATGAGTAACGATTTAACAGCTGATCTCATAGCAGTGAGATCAGATAAACAAAATGTAACGCCTAAAAAAAATCAGAGCAATTATTAAATGCATCCTGCGGAAAGTTGGTGCTCCAAATACTCCAGTAATGGAAAGTTGGAACAAGGTGAGGGAGGAGGTTCAACAGGAAAGCAGAGGTCTAAGGGAAAATAAGATAAAGAAAGCTTTAATAGAGATCCTATTTTAAAGGATGTCCACCTCACATGTAAAATTGTCTATGGCAATATAATTGTCAACATCTAGATCCATGCCATCAATATTCAGAGCTGCAGATGTTGAGCTAGGTATGGCATGCCAGGCTGCTGGAACATGCGATGCACTGCAGGAAATCAGTGGGTAGCACTTCACAATCCCAGCGCAGTTAGTGTTTCTCTGTTGTCTGAAACAAAAGGGGAGTGAATTTTGGGAACTATCTGTGCTCATTACAGTCATTTCATGCTGTAAACTGGTGTTATGCCAGCTAATAGACAGGGGGAAAGAATTGCTTTAATGAATGCTGACATGCTGATGCTCAAATATATATTTTTGGAAAAGTGCATTTTGCAAGAATAACAGTAGCAGTATTTGAACTACTCTGCAATACATCAGAAGCTGCAGGCCATGCGGAAAACAGTCAGTTCAGCCATTATCAGGACTGTATCGATCACTGGGCTACATCCGAGAACATGTTGGCAGTGTGCAGAATGAAAGAATCAAATTTGTTTTGAGTGAAAGGCAAATTCATTGTATTCTGTGACTCGACCACAGAGGGGAAAAATAATTGAATATGTTCATCGCTGATTCAGGCTGAAACAGATAGGCCTATTTTTAATCACTACTTGGGGACTGCGGATGCTGACATATTGGAAATTTGCCGGCACAACGCAACACATGATTATTCCATATAAACGTTGGGCAAGACACTAATGTATCCAAGTTTTCATTAGTTGGAGGCAAGCATGTTGTCAAATTGCAGCAAGTTAGACTTGCTGAATCCGACCCCACCTCAACGAGTTCCGCGTACATCACAACGTAGAGCTTTTCTTCCGTCGCCTCTGCCTCCATAACTTTTTCAATGGGAATAAGTCCTCACCACCCTGTGATGACCCCTTCTCCCATCTCCACTGGACCCCTCTTCTTGGACACCCCCGGATGGCATTCTACCCTCTTTAGGCCTATATATTTCTAACTGCTGACTTGACATCAACCGTGTCAACTTTTCCACTCCCCTTACATACTCTAACCTTTGAGTCTGAAGAAGGTTCTCGACGCGAAATGTCACCCATCCCTTCTCCCCAGAGATGCTGCCTGTCCAACTGAGTTACTCCAGCATTTTATGTTTATCTTTGCAAGTGAAACTTTCATTGTTCTGGCTCATAGCTGGTGCATATGACAAATGACAAATAAAGGATTCAAGTAAATCATATGGCAAATAAATACTCTCAATCTTGACATCTATCAGTGCACAATGCCAGCACCGCCGACACTCAAGATCATAGGTTCAACCCACTTGGAGAGTTAAATATATGAACCCACAAGAGGAATAGATTGTTTAAGAAAGAACTGCAGATGCTGCAAAATTTGTAGATAGACAAAAATGCTGAGAAACTTAGCGGGTGAGGCAGCATCTATGAAGCGAAGGAATAGGTGACATTCCGGGTCAATGCGGAAGGGTCTCGAACTGAAATGTCACATTCCTTTGCTCCATAGATGCTGCCTCACCCACTGAGTTTCTCCAGCATTTTTGTCCACCTTCAGAGGAATAGAATGGGTAAACACACCCAGTTTAATAGGAACTTGAGCTATACCTTTTTTTACAGAAAGGGCGGTGGATATATGAAATGAGCTTCCGGAGGAGATAGTTGAAACCAGTACTACGACAACATTTAAGAAATGTTTGATCGCCCGGCGCGGGGTAACTGACATCCCCTCGATGCGGGAGCGGATCGCCTCGATGCAGAGGGCCCGAACGACGCCGGCTATGGGAGTCAAGATCATCCCGTCAACGGGGGCTCGGGGCCCACGACCGAGGAAGAACTAAGGGAAAGGACTTGAACTTTATCTCGCCTTTCATCACAGTGAGGAATGTGTACGAGTCACTGTGGTGGATGTTCATGTTAAAATGTGTTTAGATTGATCTGTTGCTTTTAATTGTATGACTGACCTGGCCAGTGAAATTCCTCGTAAAACCTACTTGGCGAATAAAATCTGATGCTGATTCTGATTCTAATAATAATTAACTGTAGATGTTAGTTTACCCCAAATGACACAAAGTGCTGGAGTAACTCAGCAGGTCAGCCAGCATCTCTGAAGAACATGGGCAGCTCATGTTTCGGGTCATGACCTTTCTTCAGACTGGCAATGTGTCGGGTCAGGAGTAGGATCTGAAGAAGGGTCTTTCAGTCTGAAGAAGGGTTCTGACCCAAACATCACCTATCCATCTTCTCCAGAGATGCTGCTGGACTTACTGAGTTACTCCAGCAATTCCTGTTATTATTTTCAAAGAAGCTCAGATTCTTTCAGATGTGGTGTTTCCTAACCATAACACAAACTATGTGGCAAAACATGGAGTAGGGACAGGTCATACAGAGTTGAGAAATGATCTGAATGGTTAAGGATTTTCTGAATAATATTCTATGCAGAAAGTGTGTCGGAAGGACGTGCAGATGCCGGTTTACACTGAAGATAGACTGAAGAAGGTCTGAAGAAGGGTCTCGACCCAAAACGTCACGCATTCCTTCTATCCATAGATGCTACCTGTCCCACTGAGTTACTCCAGCACTTTGTGTCTACTATCCATAAAGACCATTGTTCTCATGATCGGCCTCGCGGGGCAGGTCCCAATTCGAACCGCGGAGGCGTATGGAGTTGTGCGGGGCTGGTCCAGACATCAAACTCACCAATCAGCTGGGCAGGAGGCGGGGCGACTGAATTTGGACGTCGCACGGCGTCGGCAGTGACATCATCACGCAACGGCACGCCGAGCGGTGAGGTCATCGCACAATGCCACATGCTAGGCGTATGCCGTCAAGACACTTCGTATGATGTCAAGACGCTGCATACGATGACAAGACGCTGCGTACGGCCTCAATGTGGCTGCATACGGGCTTAATGCGACTGCGGGCCAGCAGGCCATTGCCACGCGGAATTTTTAGACAGTGTCAGTTTTTCGGAGCCCCGCGCAATGTCGGGACCAGCCCCACACAACTCCATACGCCTCCGCCGATCGAAGTGGGACCGGCGTTGTGAGGCCGTATGCCTCAAGCGACCACATTTGGTCGTGCTAGACGCATGCTATCGCATGCTGGTGGGACAGGCCCTTTTGTTCCTGCCTTAATTGTGCCCATCCTAATTTTCTTCTGCAGCGTTTCCCCATTTGGTTTGCATGTGGCTGGTGGAAGGCTGTCAACCTACAATAGAGAAGCTTGCTGACAGCCTCAGGAGGAAAACCTTGAATAAGTCCCGAGGAGCCGTTGGTGAGAGGAGGAGTTGCCTGGAGCTGTGAGTATAAAAACAGCGTGGGGCTTGCTTCTACAGAGGCCCGGGGAGCTGTTGGTGAGAGGAGGAGTTGCTTGGAGCTATGAGTATAAAAACAGCACGGGGCTTGCTTCTACAGAGGCCCGGGGAGCCGTTGGTGCGAGGAGGAGTTACCCAAAACTGCAACGTTCCATCTCACTTCCAGAGAAGGATTCTGGTGGAAGCCTCTGATAGGTGGAAGAGGACCAGAGGAAGCAGCTGATTGGCTTGTATCCCGGGTAAGGCTTTGTATTGTATTCGGATAAGGGGGAGAATGAGGGCCAGGGCAGTTTACTGTTCTGGATGTCAGATGTGGGAGGTCATGGAGTCGGAGTGCCCTCCAGACGTCCACATCTGCGCCAGGTGCGTCGAGATGGGGCTCCTAAAGGACCGTGTTAGGAACCTGGAGCAGCAACTCGATGACCTCTGTCTGCTCAGGGAGAGCGAGGAGGTCATAGAAAGGAGTTACAGGGAGGTGGTCACTCCAAGACCATGGGAGACAGAAAACTGGGTCACAGTTAGGAAGGGCAATGGGCAGTGGCAGGGACTGGTGAGTACCCCGGTGGCTGTACACCTTGAAAATAAGTACTCATGCTTGAGTAAGGGTGGGGGGGACAGCCTACCTGGGGGCAGCGACAGCGGCCGGGTCTCTGGCACAAAGACCGGTCCTGTTGCTCACAAGGGTAAGGAAAAGAAGAGAAGGGCAATTGTAATAAGGGACTCTATAGTCAAGGGGTCGGATAGGCGATTCTGTGGACGCAGACAGGAGACCCGGATGGTAGTTTGCCTCCCTGGTGCCAGGGTCAGGGATGTGTCTGAACGTGTCCAAGAATTCGTGAAATGGGAGGGAGAGGAGCCTGAGGTTGTGGTGCATATAGGTACCAATGACATAGGTAAAAAAAGAGAAGAGGTCCTGAAAGAAGAATTTAGGGAGTTAGGTAGAGAGTTAAGGAGAAGGACTGCAAAGGTAACAATCTCAGGATTACTGCCTGTGCCACACGACAGTTAGAGTAGGAATGGAGCGAGGTGGAGGATAAATGCGTGGATGAGGTAATGCAGTGGGTATGGATTCAAGTTTCTGGATCATTGGGACCTCTTTTGGGAAAGGTGCGACCAGTACAGAAAGGATGGGTTGCACTTGAACTCGAGGGGGACCAATATCCTGGCGGGGAGATTTGCAAAGGCTACTGGGGAGACTTTAAACTAGTATGGTTGGGGGGAGGGACTCGAATTTGGAAAGCTAGCAGTCAGTGTGTGAAGCATGAGGCAGAGAATGGTAGCACTCTGATGCAAAATGTAGGGGAGAGAGAAGAAAAAGTCAATAATCACAGAATAAGAGAGGGTGGGTTTCTTAAATGTGTATATTTTAATGCTAGGAGCATTGTAAAAAAGGTGGATGAACTTAGAGCCTGGATTGACACCTCAGATTCAGATTCAGATTCAGATTCAGATTCAGTTTTAATTGTCATTGACAGTGTACAGTACAGAGACAACGAAATGCATTTAGCATCTCCCTTGAAGAGCGACATAGCAAACGATTTGAATAAAAAATAAATAATAAGTGTCCGGGGGGGGTGATTGGCAGTCACCGAGGTACGTTGTTTAGTAGAGTGACAGCCGCCGGAAAGAAGCTGTTCCTCGACCTGCTGGTTCGGCAACGGAGAGACCTGTAGCGCCTCCCGGATGGTAGGAGGGTAAACAGTCCATGGTTGGGGTGAGAGCAGCACCTGGAAGTATGATGTTGTGTTGATCAGCGAAACATGGTTGCAGGAGGGCTGTGTTTGGAAACTAAATATTCCAGGATTTCGTAGCTTCAGGTGTGATAGAATTGGAGGGGCAAGAGGTGGAGGTGTTGCATTGCTTATCAGGGAAGATATAACAGCAGTGCTTTGGCAGGATAGATTAGAGGGCTCGTCTAGGGAGGCTATTTGGGTGGAACTGAGAAATGGGAAAGGGGTAGCAACACTTATAGGGGTGTATTATAGACCGCTAAATGGGGAGCGAGGATTGGAAGAGCAAATATGTAAGGACATTGCAGATATTAGTAGTAAGCACAAGGTAGTGATTGTGGGAGATTTCAATTTTCCACACATAGACTGGGAAACACATTCTGTAAATGGGCTGGATGGGTTGGAGTTTGTAAAATGTGTGCAGGATAGTTTCTTGCAGCAATACATAGAAGTACCTACTAGGGAAGGGGCGGTGCTGGACATCCTGTTAGGAAATGAGACGGGTCAGGTGGCAGAGGTATGCGTTGGGGAACACTTCGGGTCCAGTGATCACAATACCATTAGTTTCAATATAATTATGGAGAGGGTCAAAACTGGACCTAGGGTTGAGATTTTTGATAGGAGAAAGGCTAACTTTGAGGAGCTGCGAAAGGATTTAAAAGGAGTAACTTGGGACAGTTTGTTTTATAGGAAAGATGTGGAAGAGAAATGGAGGACATTTAAAGGTGAAATTTTAAGAGTACAGAATCTTTATGTCCCTGTTCGGTTGAAAGGAAATAGTAAAAATTGGAAAGAGCCATGGTTTTCAAGGGAAATTGGACACGGTTCGGAAAAAGAGAGAGATCTACAATAATTATAGGCAGCATGGAGTAAATGAGGTGCTTGAGGAGTATAAAGAATGTAAAAAGAATCTTAAGAAAGAAATTAGAAAAGCTAAAAGAAGATATGAGGTTGCTTTGGCAAGTAAGGTGAAAGTAAATCCAAAGGGTTTCTACAGCTATATTAATAGCAAAAGGATAACTAGGGATAAAGTTGGTCCATTAGAGAGTCAGAGTGGACAGCTATCTGCAGAGCCAAGAGATGGGGGAGATATTGAAGAATTTATTTTCTTCGGTATTCACCAAGGAGAAGGATATTGAATTATGTGAGGTAAGGGAAACAAGTAGAGTAGCTATGGAAACTATGACAATCAAAGAAGAGGAAGTACTGACACTTTTGAGAAATATAAAAGTGGATAAGTCTCCAAGTCCGGACAGGATATTCCCTAGGACATTGAGGGAAGTTAGTGTAGAAATAGCAGGAGCTATGACAGAAATATTTCAAATGTCATTAGAAACGGGAATAGTGCCGGAGGATTGGCGTACTGTGCATGTTGTTCCATTGTTTAAAAAGGGGTCTAAGAGTAAACCTAGCAATTATAGACCTGTTAGTTTGACGTCAGTGGTGGGCAAATTAATGGAAAGGATACTTAGAGATAATATATATAAGCATCTGGATAAACAGGGTCTGATTAGGAACAGTCAACATGGATTTGTGCCTGGAAAGTCATGTTTGAATAATCTTCTTGAATTTTTTGAAGAGGTTACTCGGGAAATTGATGAGGGTAAAGCAGTGGATGTTGTATATATGGACTTCAGTAAGGCCTTTGACAAGGTTCCTCACGGAAGGTTGGTTAAGATGGTTCAATGGTTGGGGATTAAATGAGGAGTAGCAAGATGGGTTCAACAGTGGCTGAATGGGAGATGCCAGAGAGTAATGGTGGATGGTTGTTTGTCAGGTTGGAGGCCAGTGACTAGTGGGGTGCCACAGGGATCTGTGTTGGGTCCACTGTTGTTTGTCATGTACATCAATGATCTGGATGATGGTGTGGTAAATTGGATTAGTAAGTATGCAGATGATACTAAGATAGGTGGGGTTGTGGATAATGAAGCAGATTTTCAATGTCTACAGAGAGATTTATGCAGTTGGAAGATGGCATATGTAGCTTAATGCTGATAAGTGTGAGGTGCTACATCTTGGCAGGACAAATCAAAACGTACATGGTACATGGTAGGGAATTGTAGAATGCAGGTAAACAGAGGGATCTGGGAATAACTGTGCACAGTTCCCTGAAAGTGGAATCTCATGTAGATAGGGTGGTAAAGAAAGCTTTTGGTGTGCTCCCTTTATAAATCAGAGCATTGAGTATAGAAGTTGGGATGTAATGTTAAAATTGCACAAGGCATTGGTGAGTCCAATTCTGGAGTATGGTGTTCAATTTTTGTCGCCTAATTATAGGAAGGATGTCAACAAAATAGAGAGAGTACATATGAGATTTACTAGAATGTTGCCTGCGTTTCAGCAACTAAGTTACAGAGAAAGGTTGAACGTTAGGGCTTTATTCTTTGGAGTGCAGAAGGTTAAGGGGGGACTTGATAGAGGTATTTAAAATGATGAGAGGGATAGACAGAGTTGACGTGGATAAGCTTTTCCCACTGAGTAGGGAAGATTCAAACAAGGGAACATAACTTGAGAATTAAGGGACAGAAGTTTAGGGGTAACATGAGGGGGAACTTCTTTACTCAGAGAGTGGTAGTAGTGTGGAATGAGCTTCCAGTGGAAGTGGTGGAGGCAGGTTCGTTGGTATCATTTAAAAATAAATTGGATAGTTATATGGATGAGAAGGGAATGGAGGGTTATGGTACGAGTGCAGGCAGGTGGGACTAAGGGAAAATAATTGTTTGGCACGGACTTGTAGGGCCAAGATGGCCTGTTTCCGTGCTGTAATTGTTATATGGTTATATGGTTATAAGTCCGACAGAGCACTTCCGCCACTGATCCACTCTATTGTACCATGAAATACTCAGTTCAATGCTGGTTGGCAGCCAGCAGCAGCCAGGACACCTGCCAAGGTCAATCACAAATTGTGATATCTTCACAATCAAAAACCCTGAACAAAAATGGCATCATCTGATCTTGCACATACATGAATGCTATGTCCACATACTGCAGGATAAAGATAGTTGGTGGCTGAACATTTGATGCATGCTACATTAAACAGTACTCAGGACCGGTGGTGGTCTTGATGAGGGATGTCATTTGATGGACTGGATTTACTTTGTTTTCCTTTCAATTACTTTGATTGTTGTTTTGAAGCCATTTAATTTCTTTTGACATTGACTCTCTGTCCTTCGGGCTACGTTCCTGACATTGTGCTCAATAACTGACCGCATGGAGATAATCCTGCCTAACGCTGATATAGGGATTCTCTCCTCTAAAATTCACCCACCAAAGCTTCCAGTCACTGTGTCTGAAAGTATGGGTGGCCATTCTGATCCATGTTCAGTCATGACATCTAGTGAGCTCAGAAGAGAACTAGACCTTTAACTTGCATTTCTATTAGACGAAGGAATGAATAGAAACTCTGACACAAACAATCTAATATCATACTTGTACAATATCCTTCCAAATATAGAAATTCCATCGTCAGGCGTAATTAGAAGAGAATGGGAAGAGGAATTAGGCCTAAAAATCTCCAAAGATAGATGGGAAAAATATCTCCTATATATACACATAATTGTTCGATTAATGTTAGACACATTTTAATCCAATTCAAAATACTCCACAGACTTTCATACTCAAAAACTAAAGTGAATTAAAAAAATTCAAATGTATCTCCTATTTGAGACAAATGTCTCTCTCAAGAAGCAACTATAACACACTCCTTTGCCTATTGCATAAAACTCCATAACTTTCAGAAAGAAATCTTTGAAATGTTCTCAAAATTATTAAAAACAAAACTGGACCCCCATATAGTACTGATTATTTTCAGAGCAGCAGGAGCCTGCTCTGAGCTATCAATATTTCAAAGACGTTTCCTTAACTATGGCCTGATAATGGCGAAAAAACGTATACTTAAATTTTGGAAAAATACACCCCCCCCACCCCCCACTCTTAAAATGTGGTTACAAACATGTCTGAGACGCTACATCTTGAAGATATGAGACTTACCAGCAGGAAAATCAGAGCAATTTTAAAATATATGGTCTTTCATTGATTCATTACAAGGAAAGTATGGTGCAACACAACTTTGGATTTAAACCAAATTACGGACTGGGTGATGGGTGTGGTGAGAAATAAAGCAGGTATATCAACACTTTTGTTTTGTTTTTTTCATTTTTTTCATTTTTGTCTTTTTTTATTTTTTTTAAGTTTTTACTTACTCACTCTTTGATTACACTTTTTTGGTAGCTTAGGTGTTCTATTCTTACATATTCACCCTCTTTCTCACTTTCTTTCTTTCTAGCTCTTTCTCTCTTTTTCTATTTCATCTTTGTTAAAATCAAAATTGAAGCTGAACAATAAATGTATTATGTCATATGCCGCGGTTTACACTTTTGTGCACTGCTTCTAATAAAAACATAAATTAAAAAAATCTTGCCTTTCCAGCCACAAAACATAGCTTTGTTTATTGTCACATGTACCGAAGTACAGTGAAAAGCTTTTTTTTTGCATGCCATCCAGTCAGCGGAAAGACAATACATGATTACAATAAATCAATTTACAGTGTACAGATGCATGAAAAAGGAATGACATTTATTGCAAGGTAAAGCGAGCAAAGTCCGATCAAGGATAGTCCGAGGATCATCAAAGAGATGGATAGTACTGCTCTCTGGTTGTGGTAGGATGATTCAGTTGCCTAATAACAGCTGAGAAGAAACTGTCCCGGAATCTGGAGTTGTGCGTTTTCACACTTCTATACCTTTTGCTCAATGAGAGAGGGGAGAGGTGGGAGTGGCCAGCTTGCAACACATCCTTGATTATGCTGCCGGTCTTGCCGAAGCAGCGTGAGGTATAAATGGAGTCAATGGAAGGGAGGTTAGTTTGTGTGATTGTCTGGGCTGCATCCATATTTTGCTGCAATTTCTTGTGGTCTTGGATGGAGCTGTTTCCAAACTAATTTGTGAACCATTCTGATTTCTATGGTGCATCTGTAGAAGATGGTGAGAGTTGTAGGGGACATGCCAAACTTCCTGAGCCTTGTGAGGACGTGGAGGCGTTGGTGTGCTTTCTTGGTCGTTGCTTCCATATTGGTGGTCCAGGAGGAGTTATTGGTGATATTGACTTCTGAATTTGAAGTTTTAAACCACATCTACTTCGGCACCGTCAATGCAAACTGGGATATGTGTACTGCTTTGCTTCCTGAAGTTGATCACTAACTCCTTTGTCTTGCTGACTTTGAGAAAAATGTTGTTGACTCAACACCAGGGCAAGAGGGTCTCGATCTCCTCCCTGTACTCCGTATTTATGAAGTGCAGCAGAGTATCATTCAGAACGAGAGGATTTGAACTGGGATCATTCTCTCCTGAACTTGGCCTGTGCATATTGCCTGGGGCAATAATTAGTATCATTAGTACTAGCCATTTTATGAACACCAATTCTGCGTTCTGCCTGTATCCTGACTGATGCTCATGGGGTGATCACTCATTATGCTCCCAATGTTCTTTTTCCAGCACCATCCAATTTATCCTCCATAAAATCCTATTGCCCTAAACTAGCAAATCATTTGAAGGGTCCATAAATTGAAACAAGACACAGAGCCGATTGAACTGCAGCTGCTGCTGCAAGAAATACAGACATTCTCATTAACGCTGAAAAAAATAACCTCAGTAGCATCTCTGTGCTAATGCAAAATATACTGAGCATCTGTTTACTTAGAAATATAAGAATTTAACCTGCATGTATTATTAGCAAAATCCTTGTTAGACATGTCAGCTAATTCCCATGGTTTTGAATATGTTAATGTTATTTGAATGACATGAGATGAAGCAGAAACTTTATCTCATTCCGCACCAAAATGCTAATGAAGGTGTCGGGTTTATAACAATTTAACTTATTACAACAGTCACGTACGTACAGCCTTTTCTAACCAGCATTGTCGACAATGTTAAAAGCAACTACTCTCCAGAAATGTCTTTCAATTCTATAGTTAGCTTTTCTCTCCCTCTTCTCTTCTTCCTGAACATGGTTAGCAGTGGCCGGTTCCTGGTGATAACTTTCATGAATCATGAGAGCACAAGCTAATGGTTTGACTGTATTGGCAGCAAACTAATAATCTTAAATGTAATCTCCCCTTTGGCTCCTCCCTTTCCCTCCCCTGTGCCCCACCTTGACTCTCACCTATTGATCCCCTCACCACCCACCCCCCCACTACCTTCCTCCCAACAGCTTCACAATTCGCAACTCTTCAATCCTGTCTCACTCCTTCTGATTTTATCTCTGAACCACCTGCCTATCAACTCACCCCCCTCGCCTGTGCCGACCTATTAATTGACGTGCTTTATCAGATCTCTCCCCTCTTCCAGCTTTCTTCTGGAGATGAGGCCTGGGGCACATTATTCATGGACATATTGAATAGCAGGGCAGGTCAGGAACTGATTGACCAACTATTACCAGGTATTTATGTTAGAATCAAAGAAAACCGATGCTGGTTGATACACAAAAGGACACAAAGTACAGGAGCAACACAGCAGGACAGGCAGCATCTTTGGAGAATATGGATAAGCTATATTTTGGGTCGAGACCCTTCTTCAGTCTGAAGAAGGGTCTCAACGCAAAATGTTGCCTATCTATGTTCTACAGACATGCAGCCTAAAGGGCCTGTCCCATGAGCATGCGACCTGCATGCGGCAAGCGTGACCAAACCAGAATAGGGGGCCGCTTTAGAGGTCGAGTGATCCCCGTACAGGGACGGTGATTGGCCTCATCAGCAACAACGATGAGCTGGCCTACAGGGAGGAGGTCCAGCACTTAGCAGCATGGTGCGCTGACAACAACCTGGCCCTTAACTCCAAGAAGACCAAGGAGCTCATTGTAGACTTCAGGAAGTCCAGAGGTGGCACGCACACCCCCATCCACATTAACGGGACGGAGGTGGAACGTGTTTCTAGCTTCAGGTTCCTGGGAGTCAACATCTCCGATGACCTCTCTTGGACCCACAATACCTCTACTCTGATCAAGAAGGCTCATCAGCGTCTCTTCTTCCTGAGGAGACTGAAGAAGGTCCATCTGTCTCCTCAGATCCTGGTGAACTTCTACCGCTGCACCATCGAGAGCATCCTTACCAACTGCATCACAGTATGGTATGGCAACTGCTCTGTCTCCGACCGGAAGGCACTGCAGAGGGTGGTGAAAATTGCCCAACGCATCACCGGTTCCACGCTCCCCTCCATTGAGTCTGTCCAAAGCAAGCGCTGTCTGCGGAGGGCGCTCAGCATCGCCAAGGACTGCTCTCACCCCAACCATGGACTGTTTACCCTCCTACCATCCGGGAGGCGCTACAGGTCTCTCCGTTGCCGAACCAGCAGGTCGAGGAACAGCTTCTTTCTGGCGGCTGTCACTCTACTAAACAACGTACCTCGGTGACTGCCAATCACCCCCCCCCCCCCCCCCCCCCCCCCCCGGACACTTATTATTTATTTTTTATTCAAATCGTTTGCTATGTCGCTCTTCAAGGGAGATGCTAAATGCATTTCGTTGTCTCTGTACTGTACACTGACAATGACAATTAAAATTGAATCTGAATCTGAATCTGAATCTGGTCCCACCAGCATGTGCCTGCATGCGGCGAGCACGACCAAACAGGAATCGGGGGCCGCGCGGAGGTTGAGTGAGTGACGTGACGATTGAGCAAAGTCCGCGGGGTGTTCACGCGTGACGTACGGCCTCAAGACGCTGCGTATTGCATTGAAATGCTGCGCAGGCCCATCGAGGCAGTGCATACGGTGTCATTTTTGAACATGGTCAGTTTTTTCGGTGTCCCGTGCGATGCCGAGACCAGCTCCGCACAACTCCATACGGCTCCGGCGATCGAAGTGGGACCGTCCCCGCAAAGCCGTACGGCTCAAGTGACCACGTTAGGTTGCGCTTGCCGCATGCAGTCGCATGCTGGTGGGACAGGCCCTTTACCTGCTGAGTCACTTCATGTATTATCTGCTTATGTAATATCCTTCCACCATTTCTAGATGCATAGAACACAGAACAGTACAACTTAAGATTCAGAACTGGCTTACCAAACGAAGACTGAGTTTTGTGGTAGAAGGGTGATTAGAGTATGTGACCAGTGGAGTACCGCAAGGATCCAATGCCGTAAAATCATGTTTGTGATATATATAAATGTCTTAGACATAAATGTAGATAGGTTAGTTAGTAACCTTTGCAGGCAGCATCAAGATTTTTCGGCTTGCAGACTGTGAGGATATAGATCAACTACAATAGACAATAGACAATAGGTGCAGGAGTAGGCCATTCGGCCATTTGAGCCAGCACCGACATTCATAGAAACATAGAAAATAGGTGCAGGAGTAAGCCATTCGGCCCTTTCAGCCTGCACCGCCATTCAATATAGATATGCCATTTATTGTCACTATACATGTACAGTGAAACTGAAAGCTGCTCGTACTCAGTGCATACATACAATTTTACACAAAAAACAAGAAACAGAAAAAACAAAACAGAAGGGAGATGGGGGGGGGGGGAATAGGTGCACAAATTCTACGGCGCTACATACATATATACAGATGGAAGTCCGTGTTGGGCGGTGTAGTCAGTGCATGTGTGGATTTGAATTTATGGTAGATATAATTCTCGGGAAGCAGCTATTCCTGAGTCTGTTTGTCCTGGATTTGATGCACCTATAGCGCCTTCCAGAGGGCAGCAGGTCGAACAGTCCAAACGCAGGATGGGAGCTGTCTTTGGTGATCTTCTTTGCCCTGCTAAGGCAGCGGGAGGTGTAGATGTCCATCAGGGAGGGGAGAGGGCAACCAATGATCCTCTGCGCTGTCCTGGTTACCCTCTGAAGCCTCTCCCTGTCTGCCATGGTGCAGCTGCCATACCATGCTGTAATGCAGTATGTCAGCAGGCTCTCGATGGACGAGCGGTAGAAGGTCAGCAGCAGGTTAGAGTCCAGGTTGTGCTTCCTGAGGACCCTCAGGAAGTGCAGCCGCTGCTGAGCCTTCTTGATGACCGCCGTCGTGTTGTCCGTCCAGGAGATGTCAGCAGCGATATGGACGCCGAGAAACCGGAAGGTGTTGACCCTCTCCACACACTCGCCGTTAATGTGTAGGGGGACTAAGTCGGTGCTGTGCCTCCTGAAGTCGACAATGAGCTCTTTTGTTTTCCTGGTGTTCAGAGCCAGATTGTTTTCTGAGCACCAGGTTGTCAACTTCAGGACTTCCTCTCTGTAGGCTGCCTCGTCTCCCTTTGAAATAAGTCCGACCACAGTAGTGTCGTCAGCAAATTTGACGATGCGGTTGTTGTTGTGGGCCGGACTACAGTCGTAGGTGTAGATATGATCATGGCTGATAAACCATCTCAGTAATCTGTACCTGCCTTCTCTCCATACCCCCTGATCCCTTTAGCCACAAGGGCCACATCTAACTCCCTCTTAAATATAACCAATGAACTGGCCTCAACTACTTTCTGTGGCAGAGAACTCCACAGATTCACCACTCTCTGTGTGAATTTTTTTTTCTCATCTCGGTCCCCCTTATCCATAAACTGTGACCCCTTGTTCTGGACTTCCCAAACGTCGGAAACAATCTTCCTGCATCTAGCTTGTCGAACCCCTTAAGAATTTTGTAAGTTTTCATAAGATCCCCCTTCAATCTTCTGAATTCCAGCGTGTACAAGCCGAGTCTATCCAGTCTTTCTTCATGTGAAAGCCCTGCCATCCCAGGAATCAGTCTGGTGAACCTTCTCTGTACTCCCTCTATGGCAAGAATGTCTTTCCTCAGATTAGGAGTCCAAAACTGTATGCAATACTCCAGATGTGGTCTCACCAAGACCCTGTGCAACTGCAGTAGAATCTCCCTGCTCCTATACTCAAATCCTTTTGCTATGAATGCTAACATACCATTCAAGTTTTTTACTGCCTGCTGCACCTGCATGCCTACTTTCAATGACTGGTGTACCACGACACCCAGGTCTCGTTGCATCCCCCCTTTTCCTAATCAGCCAACATTCAGATTACAGTCTACTTTCTTGTTCTTGTCACCAAAGTGGATAACCTCACATTTATCCACATTATACTGCATCTGCCATGCATTTGCCCACTCACCCAGCCTATCCAAGACAACTTGCAGCCACCTAGCATCCTCCTCACAATTAACACTGCCCCCCAGCTTAGTGTCATCCGCAAACTTGGAGATGTTGCATTCAATTCCCTCGTCAAAATCATTAATATATATTGTAAATAGCTGGGGTCCCAGCACTGAGCCTTGCGGTACCCCACTAGTCTCTGTCTGCCATTCTGAAAAGGACCCGTTTACTCCTTCTCTTTGCTTCTGTCTGCCAGCCAATTCTCTATCTACATCAATACTGAACGCCAAATACCATGTGCTTTATGTTTGTATACTTTTCTCTTATGTGGGACCTTGTCAAATGCCTTCTGAAAGTCCAGATATAACACACCCACTGGGTTCTCCGTTATCCACTCTACTAGTTACATCCTCGAAAAATTCTATAAGATTCGTCAGACATGATTTACCTTTCATAAATCCATGCTGACTTTGTCCAATGATTTCACCACTTTCCAAATGTGCTGCTATCCCATCTTTAATAACTGATTCTAGCAGTTTCCCCACTACCGATGTTAGACTAACTGGTCTGTAATTCCCCGTTTTCTCTCTCCCTCCCTTTTTAAAAAGTGGGTTACATTAGCTAACCTCCAATCCTCAGGAATTACTCCAGAATCTAAAAGAGTTTTGAAAAATTAACATTAATGCATCCACTATTTCTGGGGCTACTTCCTTAAGCACTCTGGGATGCAGCCCATCTGGCCCTGGGGATTTATCGGCCTTTAATCCATTCAATTTACTTAACACCACTACCCGACTAACCTGGATTTCACTCAGTTCCTCCATCTCATTTTCTCCGCGGTCCCCTGCTATTTCCGGCAAATTATTTATTTCTTCCTTAGTGAAGGCGGAACCAAAGTAGTTATTCAATTGGTCTGCCAAGTCCTTGTTCCCCATGATCAATTCACCTGTTTCTGACTGCAAGAGACCCACATTTGTTTTAACTAATCTTTTTCTCTTCACATATCTATAAAAGCTTTTGCAGTCAGTTTTTATGTTCCCTGTCAGTTTTCATTTATAATCTATTTTCCCCATCCTAACTAAGCTCTTTGTCCTCCTATGCTCGACTCTGAATTTCTCCCAGTCCTCTGGTATACTATCCCTGATTTCCCTTGTTATCCACGGATGCCATACTATCCCTGATTTATTCTTTGGCCAAACTGGGATGAACTATTGTTGTATTTACAATACAATACAATACAGTACAATATAATATTTATTGTCATTTGAACCTCAGTGAGGCTCAAACGAAACTCTGTTTTTACAGCCATACAAACAAAAACAATTCCTTCTAGACACACAACCTATTCACACAAACATCCATCACACTGAACCTCCTCCTCACTGCGGTGGAAGGCAAAGACTTTTCTCTCCCCTGCACTGCATTTTTCTCCTGATGTTGAAGACCCAGGTGGGCGATGATAAGACCCACGGCCATTTTAGGCCGTACCGGGCGATTTACGGCCCCGCTCCAGATCTAAATGTCACAGTTGTAGCCCCGGGCAGGCTTTGGAATGTCCCGCAGCTGTTAAAGTTGCGATGTCCGGCCCCGCTCCGGGATGTTCCAACCCCGTTCCAAGTTCTGACAGACAGGCTGTAGGGGGCGCTGCAACGTGAGTAGTTCATCCATGCAGTCTTTAAATGCCTTCCATTGCATATCCATCGTCAACCCTTTAAGAATCAATTGCCAGTCTATCTTGGCCAATTCACGCCTCATACCCTCAAAGTTACCTTTCTTTAAGTTCAGAACCATTGTTTCTGATTTAACAATATCACACTCCATCCTAATGAAGAACTCAACCATATTATGGTCACTCTTACCCAAGGGGCAATGCACAACAAGACTGCTAACTAACCCTTCCTCATTAGTCAATACCCAGTCTAAAATAGCCTGCTCTCTCGTTGATTCCTCTACATGTTGGTTTGGAAAACTATCCCGCATACATTCCAAGAAACCCTCTTCCTCAGCACCCCTGCCAATTTGATTCACCCAATCTTTTTTTTTTATTAATTTATTTTTATTAGAAGTATAGTAAATTACAGTAATACGCATCACATATATCTTAATACATTTGTTGTACCACTTCGTTTTTCGAGCTTTAAAAAAGGTAGAAATAAAAGAAGTAAGGAAAGTGAGCAAGAATCGTGAAGGTGCAGGAAAGTGTTGGGAGAAGAGAACCCCTTAGGGAAGAAGTTAGAGAAGGAAGCAAAGAAAGGAAATAAGACCGTAGAAAGAAAAGAAAAAAAAAGGAAAAACAATCGCTCTATTATAACACAAAACTCCGCAAAAAAGGATATACCAACCGTGTTTTTTTAAAAATTTATTTTATAACCCCCGTTACCAGATCCTGGTACCATTTATATTTTAAATTACTATTGCACCTTATGCTTGTAATAGTTCCGTAAATGCAGACCACGTGTTTTGGAAGTGGTCTGCTTTGCCTGTTAGGAGGAGTGTCATCTCTTCCAAGTGTAGTGTTTCGAACATGTTTGAAATCCACATTTTTGTTGTTGGTATTTGAGCATTTTTCCAAAATTTGAGTATAATCCTTTTTTCCCATTATTAGCCCGTAATTAAGTAAGTTCTTTTTAAACACATTTAATTCGGGGTTACCTTCCGATATTCCAAAAATGATCCATTCTGCTTTTGGTACAAGTTTTATTTTAAATAATTTTGTGAAGATTTCAAATATTTTGTTCCAGAATTTTTTAATTTTTATACAGAAAACAAAAGAGTGCACTATGGTAGCTTCTTGTGACTGACATTTATCACAAATGGGTGAGACATTGGGGAAAAGTTTATTTATTTTAGTTTTTGAATAATATAGTGCATGTAATGTTTTATATTGAATTAGAGTATGTCGTACGTTGATCGAGCATTTATACACATATAGTAAGTGTTTATCACAGCTCTCTTTTGAAATTTTTATAGCTAGTTCTTGTTCCCAGTCTCTTCTAATACCATCGGTTGTATGTATTTCTATTTTTAAAATAATGTTGTATAAGTATGATATTAGATTTGCTGATTCAGCCTTTGTCTTCATGGCTTCATCCAATAAATCTGGGGGCATGTTATGATAGTCTTTTGTGTATTTTTTCAGATAGTCACAGATTTGAAGATATTTAAAATATTGATTATTTTTCAAATTATATTTCATTTGTAATTGTTGAAATGATAATAATTTTCCTAATTCATACAAGTCTCCGAGCGTTTTGATTCCCATTCTTTCCCATTGTGTAAATGATTTATCTATAATTGAGGGTTTAAACAACGGGTTATTGACTATTGGCATTAAAAGAGATAGATTTCTTAATTTTAGATTCTGTGTTATTTGTTTCCAAGTTCTAATTGTGCTATGTATCATTGGATTTTTATTATAATTTTTGTTATTCAGATTCATTGGTGAGAGGAGAGTCGCACCTGTATTACACGGAGAGCAGTCCTTTCTGTCCATTATAATCCAGTCCACCTGCTGGGCAGAGTTGTCCAGCAGGTGAATCATATTTTTAATATTTACTGCCCAATTATAGTACATAAAGTTAGGGAGCGCTAGACCACCCATCTCTTTTGGTTTACTAAGGTGTGCTCTTTGTATTCTGTGGGATTTGTAATCCCATATAAAATTTGTAATGTCTGAGTAGTTTTTTGAAAACATTTTTGGAAGATATATTGAAATTGATTGAAATAAATATAGGATTTGTAGTAAAAAGATCATTTTTATAGCATTTATTCGACCTATTAAGGACATCGGGAGCATTTTCCAGAATTTGATTAGATTATTTAGTTTCTTAAGTAAGGGGCTATAATTGGCATTAAACATAGCGTGATAATTTCTAGTGATTTCAATTCCTAAATATTTAAATTTTGCTGTGGTTATTTTAAAGGGGAATTTCAAGAGATGTGTTGAGTCTTTTGGTTTTAGCGACATAATTTCACTTTTGTTCCAGTTTATTCTGTATCCTGAGAAAGATCCAAAGTCCTCAATTAGATTTAATATGTTTGGTATACTGATTTGGGGGTTTATGATATACAGTAATACATCGTCTGCGTATAAGGATATTTTTTTGTTTTAATATTTTGTATTAAAACCGTAAATATCCGGGTGTGTTCTAATTGTTTCAGCTAAATGTTCGATTATTAGAACAAATAACAGCGGTGATAATGAACATCCTTGTCTATTGCCCTTTGTTAATTGGAATTTCGTAAATAATATATTATTAGTTAATATTCTAGCCGTGGGTTTGTTATATAATAATTTTATCCAAGTGATGAAGTTCTCTCCCATTTGAAATTTTTGCAATACTTTATTAATATAATCCCATTCTACTTGATCAAACACTTTTTCTGCGTCCAATGAAATGATAGATAACTCTTGTTCTTGAGGTTTGTCAGGTTCATCCATGCAGTTTTTAAATGCCTTCCATTGCATATCCACCGTCAACCCTTTAAGAAACATTTGCCAGTCTATCTTGGCCAATTCACGTCTCATACCCTCAAAGTTACCTTTCTTTAAGTTCAGAATCCTTGTTTCTGAATTAATTATGTCACTCTCCATCCTATTGAAGAACTCAACCATATTATGGTCACTCTTGCCCAAGGGGCCACGCACAACAAGACTGCTAACTAACCCTTCCTCATTACTCAATACCCAGTCTAGAATAGCCTGCTCTCTCGTTGGTTCCTCTACATGTTGGTTTAGAAAACTATCCCGCATACATTCCAAGAAATCCTCTTCCTCAGCACCCCTGCCAATTTGATTCACCCAATCTATATGTAGATTGAAGTCACCCATTATAACTGTTTTACCTTTGTTGCACGCATTTCTAATTTCCTGTTTGATGCCATCCCCAACTCCACTACTACTGTTAGGTGGCCTGTACACAACTACCACTAGCGTTTTCTGCCCCTTAGTGTTTTGCAGCTCTACCCATATCATTTCCACATCCTCCAAGCTAATGTCCTTCCTTTCTATTGCATTAAATTGTTTCTATGCAGTTTATTACTATTACAGATTTTAGTCCATCCAGGGCCAAAGTTCGCTCTACAAAATTTCATTTAATTCTCTAGATAATCCTCTTAGTCTTTCTACTTCATGCCGAAGCTTCTTGCCAATTATTCTTATCGGGCTTTCGGGTCTATTTGATTTTCAGGTTCTTCTCTGAAACATTCCCATTTTTCTGCACAAGAGTCACAATACAAAATAAAATTTCAGACACTCACACCTATTCAAACTCGCTCCTTCTTTTCAGACTCCAAGGTCAATGAAGTCTCTCCCACACAATGGCTAATCGTTTCTCAGATACACACCTCTTCACACAATTGTTCCCTTCCAACCGTTACTGAATCACCCTCTCAATCGCTCTTATTCAATTATTCAAATCAATCGCTCATATTCATTCGCTCTTCCAACTTTCTTATCAGTTAGATCACAATCACTTCATTCAACTCTAAACTTTCAAACAAAGGAACTCCCGTTTCTCAAACTAAGACTCCAACTCTTAATTACAATCTCTCCCAAGCAGCAATCTCTCCCACTTAAACCACTTGAAGTTCGCACGGACAAACAAATCCAAACCACGGCAGTAAAACTATATCCAAAAAAGAAAGTATTCCCCCGATTACGTAACCACCGACACACCCCAATATAAACTACAAGCATCCGATAAATCACACTCTAATAAATCCTCTTTGTCACGTAACTGGTCAATGGAACTACTCCTCCCCGACAGCGATCGAAAGAGTACGAGCCCTGATTGAACCACCGTGAATCGGATTGTACCAATACCATGATCTAAACAATTACAAATATTTAATTCAAACAAACTTTTACGTCAATTATCTAACACCCAAAAATCCTTAAGCACTCACACAAGCAGCAATACAAATAGAGATCCACAAAATGAACACACTCCAAATCTTTACTTTCTAATTCTTAATACACTCTAAATCTTTATACATACACAAAATATTTATACAATTTGGATCCATTAACAAAACAAAAAAGACGATGCTAGATTTTTACAATTACAATAATGGTTTTAACACACTAGTGCACAGTTTACAAACACTCGTTCTCAATGCCACGTCATGCTGTTATCAATCAGTGAACCTCTCCCTCTGATAACGAATATTTTCACTTCCTAGGGTATTCTTCGCTGAGGGGTACTTCTAAAATGACTACTTTTCCTCCTGAATGTTACTATCCTCATGCTAAGACTGGACTTCTATAGGGGGACCTCTATCCCTCCTCTCTAAGTTCTACAGAATTAGTAGTACCCTTTGCATTCGGGCACTTTTCACCAAGTACACCATGTTCCTGTCTCTCAGTTACACTTCACTATCAGGTACTAATCACCAATCAATCAGAGGGTTACTATTCACTGTTGATCAGCCGTTATTCAGAATTGATCTCGAACATGCACAAACTCCGAAGTTCTATCTTCACATAATTCGAATTTGAACTTCAATGTGAAATTCTGTATTTGGAAATTTGATTCTGCAAATCTAGACTCGTTCTCGGAGCGCTAGTTTTGGCGCTTATCTCTCCACATACAAGGGCTCTCGAATTCAAACTAAATTGCCCAATGAAATCTGGAATGTACTAGAGTATTCCCATCCAATTTATACTCTAGCCACTGAGCCCAGTGCCTTGACGAGATTCCTCGTCTGTCACCCAAGGGAGGTACTCAGATATCTTCACGCAGACACCCCTCTCTGCTGGGCACTGGGGGTTCAGCGCCTGGCCTCTTCGTGCTGGCAGTCGATGTCGATTTTCGGAACGCACCTTTCCAATCGAAGCTCCCGGCAAAGATAGATCAATACGTAGACCAGACCTGTGTTTCAATACCCCACCGATCGGATACCAAATCTGGACAATGGGCCACCCATCGCCCTTGAAGCTCATCAGGCTCTCGTTAAAGCAGCTGCAGTCTGTCAACTATGACCATGTTTTGGGCCACTCCACGCCCTGTTTTATGGGCCCCTAACCCAAAGGAGTGCTAACCAACCCCCCGTGCTGGCGAGACTCTGTTCTAATGATCTTGTTTGGAACCTTTGCCAAGCCCGTGAATGATCGATCTGCTCCGACTAGCGAAGTGACGAAAATCAATGCGAATACCACACAGTGGGCCAAATTTCTGCACTCGCGATCGAAACAGCTCAACATCCTTGATCGCAAACTTGTGTTTGGGGGTCCGTTGAGATCCCGGACGAGCCCCCAGTGTAAATAGCAAATTCTAAGCTTCCCCCCAGTCTAGTTTCAGTCAATAATCACTGAGTCAAGCACTTGCAAATCTTAACTATTTTGACAAAGCACAATTTTTAGGTTAGACGGAATGCTAGTTATTGTCATTCAAACCTAGGTTTGAACGAAATTACATTTACTACAGTTTTTTACATTACAAAAAAGCCCAAGACCCACACTTAACACAGTTTACATAAACATCCATCACAGTGAGTCTCCAACACCTCCTCACTGTGATGGAAGACAAAGCCCCCGGCGGACGATGGTAAGTCCCGTGGCCACTAACCCGCACCAGGCGATGTTAAGCCTCGCTCCGTGTCCTTTCAACCCCGTGATTCCAGCAGGTGCTCCGAAAAGCCGTCTCCCACCAGGGACCTGGAGCTCCCGATGTTCCTGTCCATCGGGCCTGCGGCCGGAGCTTCCGAAGCTCCAAAGTTGTGTCGCAGCCGAGCGCCACCACACCTCTCCCCGCTCCGAAGAGCATGAAGAGCTAATATTAGTTACCTAATATCGAAGAATTCAATGTTCATAGTCGAGTTGTAAGCTACCAAAGTGAAATATGAAGCCCTGTTCCTCCAGTTTGCAAGTAGCTTTACTCGAGCAATGGGAATAACCATATATTGTATTGTATTGTATTGTATTCAAAATTTATTGTCATTGTCTCAATTTGAGACAACGAAATGAATTTCCCTTACAGGCAGTATCATTAAAAAAATCACAAAGAAATAATAAAAATAAATAATAAATAAATAATAAAACATATTAAAAATAAAATTGAAATTGAATTAAAATTTAAATTAAAATAAAATAAAAAAAAAAAAAGCACAAACACAGAAAATCCACGACACAACATAACATATATGGCACCAAGGTGAGGAAGGCACCATAGTCCAGCCAGCCTCCCCTCCATGTTCATCCGTGGTCGGGGCCTTCCGAGCACCCGCAGTCGCCGCCCCGGGTGGCCCGATGTTCAGGCCCTCACGCCGGGCTGGTGGAACGCCGACGCCGAACCCCGACGGTGAGCATCCTCCTCCTCAGCGGCCCGGACCTCCTGATCAGCCGTCTCCCGCTGCCGGAGTCTGCAGCTCCTGAGTCCGCAGGCCGAGCCGGGCAGAGTCACAGGACCCCGCGTTGTTAGTCAGCGCCGCCCGCGTTGGGAGCTCCGCAAACCGCAGCTCCATGATGTCGGTGCAGCAGGTCCAGCACTCCGGGCTCCAGACGGCGACCCCCGGTAAGGCATCGCCAGCCCCGCGATGTTCCAGCGCTGTCCCGCCGCTGCTGGAGCTCCGGTCGATCCCGGCAGGAAAGGCCGCGCCAATCCAGGTAGGTAGGCCGCTGTGGGGGGAGGGGGGGGGGGGCGAGGACGCGACTCGAATAATAGTCGCGTCCTCACCAGGAAGCGGCTGAAGTACGGTATCCCCCGCACCATGCCCTCTTCCCCCACATAAAAACACCAAAAAAACACAAAAAAATACACTTTTACATAACTAAATAAACAAAAAAACAAAAAGATACCGGGCTGTAGGTGGAGGCTGCTGGCACCAGCGCCACCGGAAGTGCAATACATAACCATACAATTATATAACCATATAACCATATAAAAATTACAGCATGGAAACAGGCCATCTCGGCCCTTCAAGTCCGTGCCAAACAACTTTTTTCCCTTAGTCCCACCTGCCTGCACTCATACCATAACCCTCCATTCCCTTCTCATCCATATGCCTATCCAATTTATTTTTAAATGATACCAATGAACCTGCCGACACCACTTCCACTGGAAGCTCATTCCACACCGCTACCACTCTCTGAGTAAAGAAGATCCCCCTCATGTTACCCCTAAACTTCTGTCCCTTAATTCTGAAGTCATGTCTTCTTGTTTGAATCTTCCCTATTCTCAAAGGGAAAAGCTTGTCCACATCAACTCTGTCTGAATGTTGGAGGACAGAAATATCAGTGTGAGAATGGGAAGGAGAGTTAAAATGGTTAGAAACCAGGAGATACAGCATGCCTTAATGGACGATGGGTAAGCCAATTCTGAGTCCAAATTCCAAGTTGTTGTAGATTCGGGCTTTCTTCACTCCCACCTTCTTCTCTTGACCCCACATTTTCCTTCTGTTTCATGGACCCCCAGACCCTTAACTCCTCCATCCCCCACCAGGAAGGTCTCAATGCCCTCAGGTTCTTCCTTCAACTGAGACCCAATTAATTTCCCTCTGCTATCACTCTCTTCTGCATGATAGAACTGGTTCACACCCTCAGCAACTTCTCTTTTAACTCCTCTAACATTTTTCAAGTGAAAGAAACTTGCATGGGCCACAGCTATGCCTATCTTTTTATTGGTTACATCAAATAGTCCTTGGTCCAAACATGCCCCAACTTTTTCTCAGCCACAACAAATTGGATAGTTATATGGATGGGAAGGGAATGGAGGGTTATGGTCTGAGCGCAGGTATATGGGACTAGGGGAGATTATGTGTTCGGCACGGACTAGAAGGGTCGAGATGGCCTGTTTCCGTGCTGTAATTGTTATATGGTTATATGGTTACATCTCCGACTGCTTCGGGGCAGCCTCCTGCACTCGTGCAGAACTCGTTGATTTCATTACCTTTATTACTAACGCCCACCCTGCCCTTAAATTTGCTTGGGAACTGAAGAAAGCCCGTAACATCACACATCCATGTTCTCCAGGGATGCTGCCTGGCCTGCTGAGTACATCCAGCCCTTTGTGTTTCAGTTCTCCATTTCACGATGAACAATTATGCTCCTTTTCATCAATTACCTATCTCTGGGCATTGTATTTTCTCCCTTGATATACTCTGCTGCAGATAGCTCTGCTCTCCAATGAAAATATCCACAAATTTTGCACTATCCATTCAGTTTAGTTTAGTTTATTGTCATGTGTACCAAAGTACAGTGTACCCTTGTTGCAGGCTAACCAGTCAGCGGAAAGACAATATATGAATACAAGCAAGCCATCCATAGTGTACAGGCGCATGATCAAAGGAATAATGAATAACGTTTAGCGCAAGATAAAGTCCATTAAAGTCTGATGAAAGATTGTCCAAAGGTCTCCAATGAGGCAGATAGTACTCAGGACTGCTTTCTAGTTGTTGCACTACATCTGCTAACTTCATATCTACATCTTGTCAGATGTCCATTAGGGTTCCTGTCAAAGTTGCTGTGTAAAGTTAAATTACTGTTAATGTGTTGATGCAATTAACCCAAGGAGGCATTTTTGGTTTCAACATTATTTTAGACTCGCACATGAATCAGCCAAACGGATCTGCATAAAATATAATGTCAGGTAAAATACCAAACTGAAAATTAGATTTATTTCTTTTAAGCCTCAAATTCCAGGAAAATTAATTTTCACCAACCAAAAAAAAGACACAGAAGAGACTGCAGATGTTGGAATCTTGAGCAAAAAAAACAGATCACTCAGCAGGTCAGGCAGCGACTACTAAGGGAATGGACAAACGATGTTTCAGGTCGGGATCCTTCTTTAGACTAACGAACGGAGTTGGGAAAGCTGGTATAAAAAACCTAGGATGGGGCAAAGCCGAGCAAATGACAGATAGATACAGGTGGGGGGGGAGGGGGCGGTGTTGATTGGAAGATGAATGGAGATAGACGGTGAAAAGGAGACAAAAGGGTGGCAGATGTAAAGAAGGGTAGTAAAATATAAAGTGGGAGAGAACGGGGGAGGGGAAAGGTGGAGGATAAAAGGGAAATGGGAGTCCCGGAGTAGGGAAGGGTGTGTGATGAGCGGACGGAGAAGGGGGTAGGATCTGGGTGACCTGGGTGATGGGAGATAGTGGGGGTAATGTGTGCACACCAGGATGGGAGAGGAGCCAGGTCAAAGTAAAGAGTGGGAGTTGGGAGAGGAGGGGAAGGAGTATAACTTGAAATTGTAGAATTCAAAGCTCCATTGAGTTGTAGACTGCCAAAGCTGAATATGAGAAGCTAGTCTCCAGTCTGCATGTGGCCTCACTTGAGCAACGGAGGAGGCCAAGGATAGTGCATTGGTCATAAGGTCATGTGATTGGAGTAGAATTAGGCCATTCGGCCCATCAAGTCTACTCCGCCATTCAATCATGGCTAATCTATCTCTTCCACCTAACCCCATTCTCTTGCCTTCTTTCCATAACCTCTGACACCTCCAAAATCAAAGATCTATCTATCTCTGCCTTAAAAATATCCACTGACAGCCTCTACAGCCTTCTGTGGCAAAGAATTCCACAGATTCACCACCCACTGACTAAAGATATTTCTCCACATCTCCTTCCCAAAAGAACATACTTTAATTCTAAGACTATGACCTCTAGTCCTAGACTCTCCCACTCGTGGAAGCATCCTCTCCACATCCACTCTTTCAAAGTCTTTCACTATTCTGTATGTTTCAATGAGGTCTCCCCTTATTACAATACAATACAATACAATACGGCGTATTTGTCACATTGCACATGAAGTGCAAGTGAAATGAATATGTCAGCTCTTCTAAACTCCAGCGAATACAGGCCCAGTGCTGCCAAACGCTCATCATAAGTTAACCTACTCATTCCTGGGATCATTCTTGTAAACCTCCTCTGGACCCTCTCCAGAGCCAGCACATCCTTTCTCAGATATGGTACCCAAAATTGCTCGCAATATTCCAAATGCGGCCTTACCAGCGCCTTATCGAGCCTCAGCATTACATTCCTGATATGGTAATGGGAAGGTATAGTTAAAATGGTTTGCAACTGGGAACTCCAGCAGGCCTTGACACATCAGAGTGCACTGTACGGTGAAATGATTGCCTACTTTATGCTTGGTCTTGCCAGTGTAGAGGAAATCGCATCTGGAGCACAGAACACAACAGACGAGGATGAAAGAAGCACATGCGATCCTCTGTCCCGCCTGAATATGCTGCAGGGGTCCCTAGATGGAAGTGAGAGAAGTATAGGGATAGGTATAACATCTCCTGTAATTCTTGGTGAATGTATCTGTGTAGGGGAACGTTTAAGGATGAGCACACCAAGGAGTTGCAAAGGAGAGGGTGTTTTTTTTTAGTTTTGGTCTGATTTGATTTTATTTCATTTGATTTTGATCTTAGCTGATTTTATTTTTTTCTTGCGCTTAATGAGGATTGCAGTCAAAACCTGAAAATCTTGTCTCAGGTGTATAACACACCATCGGCCGTCAAACCATCTGTTTACAGGTAAGTTTCGTACCTCTCACCTTCTGGTCAGCCTGTTTCTAATGCTTGAGTGATTTCCTACTATTTTCTGTCCGTCATTAGAATCCAACACTACGGCTGTGGGGGACATTCACTTCAAAGGAGGCGAGAAAACTTTGGTGAAAAATTTAGAAGGTTGATTTCCCCAAGGTTAAACAGAGGGTTTTTTTGGAAGGCAAAAGTCAAGGTGGAAATTTGCATTTTTAAAGATGTGTTAGCCTCTCAGTTTGAAACCAGAACGCTGCTCAATGGGTTTGTGTGAATTTGAATTTAATATGATGGAGGAATACTTTTAATGATGCAAAAGAATCTCATAATTAATATCAATAACAATCTTGATTAAAGTAAAACTAAAATATTTGGATTAAAACTTTGAGAGGTTGCTCACAAGGGATTTGTACAGTTTCCAGCATTTTAACAATCTCAGCAACAGTCACTTCGTCTCACCCCCACCCCTTTCTGCTTTTGGTAGAGAGCACTCCTGCACAACTCTTTGGTTCATTCATCCCAGTTCCACTGTGATCTTCTCTCCAGGTACTTTCCACTGCAACCGCAGGAGATGTAACACCTGTCCCTGCACCTCCTCCCTCACATCCATCCAGCGATCCCAGCAGCCCTTCGGGGTGAGACAGATGTTCACATGCACCTCCTCTAATCTCCTCCACTGCACTCAGTGTTCCCGATCAGGTCTCCTTTGCATTGGTGAAACCAAGCGTAAACTTGGTTTCACTGAACACCGAACACATGCGCTCCGTCTGCCTAGGCCTGCCGGATATCCCGGTTGCTAATCATTGTAACCCTCCTTCCCATTTCCATATCCTACTAGACCAAGTGCAGACCCGTTGGGTCTGTTCCCCCAACATGTGGTTGTGGGGGGGGGGGGGGGGGGGAGGCGGCATGCAGCATCACACACTAACTACCCCCCTATCCCCCCCCCCCACACTCACGCTAATGGAGGGGAGGAGGGAGAGAGAGAGAGAGGGGGGGAGAGGGGGAGGAGAGGGAGGAGAGAGAGAGAGAGGGAGAGGGAGGGGGAGAGGGGGGGAGAGGGGGAGAGGGGGAGAGAGAGGGGGAGGTGGAGAGAATGGGGCAGAGTGCCGGCGCCGCCCCCGTCTCGGCCCAGCGACCCCTGAGACAGAGAGAGGGGGAATGAGAGAGAGGAGGGGGAGAGAGAGGAGAGGGGGAGAGGAGAGAGGGGAGGAGAGAGAGGAGAGGGGGAGGAGAGGAGAGGGGAGGAGAGGAGAGGGGGAGGAGAGTGGGGAGAGGAGAGGGGGGGAGAGGAGGAGGGGGGAGGAGGAGGGGGGGGGAGAGGGGGGGGGGGAGAGGAGGAGAGGGGGAGGGGGGGGGAGAGGGAGGGGGGGAGAGGAGGGGGGGGAGGGGAGGAGGAGGAGAGGAGAGGGGGAGGAGAGGGGGGAGGAGAGGGGGGGGAGAGGAGAGGGGGAGAGGAGGGGAGGGGGGGAGGGGGGGGAGGAAGAGGGGAGAGGAAAGGAGAGGGGGAGGAGAGGGGTGGGAGGAGGGAGGGGGGGGGAGGAGAGGGGGGGGAGAGGGGGAGGGGGGGAGCGGAGAGGGGGGGAGAGGAGAGGGGGGGGGGGGAGGGGGGGGGGGGGGAGGAGAGGGGGAGGGGAGAGGGGGGGGAAGGGAGGAGAAAGGGGGGGAGATAGGCAGAGGGGAGAGAGAGAGGGGGGGGAGGGAGGGGGGGGGAGGAGGGGGGGGGAGGGAGAGGAGGGGGGAGGGGAGGGAGGAGATGGGAGGAGAGGAGAGGGGAGGAGAGGAGAGGGAGGAGGAGAGGAGAGGGGGGGAGAGGAGAGGGGGGGGGAGAGGAGGGGTGGGGGGGGGGGGGGGGGGGGGGGGGGGGGGGGGGAGGAGGGGGGGGGAGAGTGTCTTTTTACTTCAACCCAAACCCAAACAAACTATTTGCAGGCAGTGCTTTTTTTTTTACCTCTAACCATATTTTCATTTTCAAACCAAATTAAGGGTACTCACAGTGCTGTAGACATTTGTCAGTGTCATTCAAAACTCTGATTGATGCACACCACTTGCAGAGACTGATTGAGGCACACCACTTCCTGGTTTTATAGTAACTCCCCCTCCCTCCAGCAGGGGCAGCAGAGAGAATGGGGAATGTTGTAAAAACATTAATATCTCTGTCAATTTTCATCGACGGGAAAAATCCTCGGCACACACGCAACGGAGGGGGGCTCTGAGCGAGGTGGCCAAAAATGACGGCTGTAGGTTGCGAGGTTCTCTCGGAAACCGCAGCACAGAAAGCCGAAACCAGTCAAGAACAGAGTTTTAGTAATATAGATTTGTCCTGCATCTTGTCCACTGTCAGAGTGAGGCCATGCGCAAATTGGAGAAACTGCACCTCCTATTCCACTTGGGCATCTTATAACCCAAAGGCGCGAACATTGAATTCTCCCATTTTATGAAATAACATCCCCCTTTCCTTTCTCCCTCTCTTTGTTGTGCCCCCACCCCATGTGCACCCATTTCTCCCACTATACCGCCCCATTTTTCCTTCACCCCTTCTGCTTTCACCAATATCCCTTTCTCAAGCTTCACATTTAACTTCTCTTATCAAAAACACTATTGTCTCCATTTCTATCTCTAACCTTTGTCCATCCATCTGCAAATCAATACTCCTCCCACCTGTATCCACCTATCACTTGTCAGGATTTGTCCCACTCTCAGTTCTTTTCCAGCTTTCTCCCCCCTACTACAGTCTGAAGAAGACTCCTGAACCGAAATGTCACCTATTTATGTCCTCCAAAGATGCTGCCTGGACAATTGTTCCTCCAGCACTTTGTGTTTGTATCAAGATTCTAGAATCTGCATTTCCTTGTTTTGCCAGCAATTTGCCTTGTCTATTGACAGTTTAGGTAAGCAAAACCATAAAAACCTTACAGAAACATGAGCAAATACCCAAGTCCTCTTAGTAATTAATCTTTATTTATTAATTACTTTTAGTGATTTATTTGACTCCAAGGATTCTGAATGTTTTATTTTATCCTTCTTTTCCCTCTCTCTTTCTGCAAATAATATGGGCATCGTATTTTCCAATGCAACCATAGCATTAATTTACTTAATATATAACACACTCACCATGAGTCAGTAGACTTTATGCAGTAAAGAGGGAACTTTATAATATTTACGATGCCATATTTCAAACCCACATAGCTGTTAAGCTTAATTGATTCTGTCATTTCTCCTGGAATAAAAGAGTTATCCTGAAATTCCACTATTGGAAACAGTCATGCAATAGTTATTACAATGGATAAATGATCCAGAGGCCTTAACTAACGATACATTCATGCCTTCTCACAATAACTAGAAAACTAACTTTCATAGAACATAAAACCCAGAATGGTACAGCACAGGAACAGGCCCTTCAGCCCACAATATCTGTGCCAAACAAGATGCCAAGACCAACTCTTATAGAAACATAGAAACATAGAAGTTAGGTGCAGGAGTAGGCCATTCGGCCCTTCGAGCCTGCACCGCCATTCAATATGATCATGGCTGATCATCCAACTCAGTATCCCGCACCTGCCTTCTCTCCATACCCTCTGATCCCCTTAGCCACAAGGGCCACATCTAATTCCCTCTTAAATATAGCCAATGAACTGGCCTCGACTACCCTCTGCGGCAGAGAGTTCCAGAGATTCACCACTCTCTGCGTGAAAAAGGTTCTTCTCATCTCGGTTTTAAAGGATTTCACCCTTATCCTTAAGCTGTGACCCCTTGTCCTTGACCCCTTATCTGCTGGCCATAGGCCAATCCAAAAGTCTCAGCCTATTCCCTGCCTATCCAAAAATCTCTTACATTCTGCTATTGTATCTGTGTCCACCACCACTCCAACACACATTTCAGGCACTCACCTGCCTTTGTGTAAAAAAACGTTCCACCGCACATCTCCATTAACCTTTGCCCCTCTCATCTCAAAGCTGTGGCCTCTAAAATTTGATACTTCCATCCTTTAAATTTTATTTGATGTCTACCATATTTATGCCTCTCATAATTTCTATCGGAGTTTCTCGCAACCTCCAGCATTCACTTCACTGAACTATTCTGAACGAAAAAAAATCAAACAATGAGAATTGGAACCACATACGCAGCTGGATTTTCATAAATTTACACAGCACAGAAACAGACCCTTTGGCCCACAATGTCCATGCCGACCGTAATGTGAAAACAAAGAACTACAGATGCTGAATAATGAACAAAAGGACACAAAGTGCTGGAGTAATGCAGTAGGTCAGGCAACATCTCTGGAGAACATGGATAGGTGACCTTTTGGGTTGAGACCCTTCTTCCAACCACCATGTATTCATCTATACTAATCCTATATACTAGCACCTGATACATAGTATTATGTGCCTTGGTGACTCAAGTCCATACTTTTTAAATGTTGTGAGAGCATCTGACTCCATCACCTCTTCAGGTAGTACATTCCAGATAGCAACCATGCTCTGGGTGAATAGAGATCTTCAGATCCTAAGTGCACCTCTTACTCCTCATATTTAGCCTATGCTCTCTGGTTTTACACATCCAGATTACTGGGAAAAGTTTCTCCATCCTCCCTAACTTTGTATTAGGTTTCTCCCTCAGCCTCTTCTATCCAACGAAAAACCTGAGCTGGTCAGGCCGCATTTGGAGTAACGTGAGCAAATTTGGGCCCCATATCTGAGGAAGGATGTGCGGACTGGAGAGGGTCCAGGGGTGGTTTACAAGAATTATTCCAGGAATTTAGAATTTAGAAGGATGAGGGGGAAATTCTTATAGAAACATATAAAATTATAAAAGGACTGGACAAGCTAGATGCAGGAAAAATTTTCCCAATGTTGGGCGAGTCCAGAACCAGGGGCCACAGTATTAGAATAAAGGGAGGTCATTTAAGACTGAGGTGAGAAAAAACGTTTTCACCCAGAGAGTTGTGAATTTATGGAATTCCCTGCCACAGAGGGCAGTGGAGGCCAAGTTACTGGATGGATTTAAGAGAGAGTTAGATAGAGCTCTAGGGGCTAGTGGAGTCAAGCGATATGGGGAGAAGGCAGGCACAGGTTATTGATAGGGGCCGATCAGCCACCGCCCGAATCACAATAACACCGTCACCGCCATGGTCACAATAAATACCGGTGCTGGATAAAAAGCCAAATGGACTCCTCCTGCACATATTTTCTATGATTCTATGAATGAGTGGGTTTGCATATGATGAGCGTTTGACAGCACTGGACCTCTACTCGCTGGTGTTTAGAAGGTTGAGGGGGGGACCTCATTGAAACTTACAGAATAATGAAAGGCATAGAAAGAGGGGATGTGGAAAGGATGTTTCCATTGGTGGTAGAGTATAGGACAAGAGGTCATGGCCTCAGAATTAAAGAGCACCCTTTTAGAAAGGAAGTGAGGAAGAACTTCATTAGTCAGAGGGCAGTTAATCTGTGGCATTCATTGCCACAGAGGGCTGTGGAGGCCAAGTCAATGGATATTTTTAAGGCAGAGATAGACAAATTCTTGATTAGAATGGGTGTCAAGGGTTATGGGGAGATTAGGAGGCAGAGATCAGCGATGATCGAATGGCGGACTAGGCGCGATGGGCCGAATGACCTAAATCTACTCCTATAACTTGTGAACATGTGAAAGCTAACCTATCCAATGCCTCCTGATAACTGAAATGTTCTATCCCAGGCTACTTTTCGGTAAACCTTCCTTGAACCTCCCTGGTGCATTCATTGTAACAACTTGAATTGCACATAATCTTCCAGCTGTGGTCTGAATAGATTCATACTGTTTAAAGTTGTACATGGGGCACTGTGCTCTTTTATTCAATATTCTAGATAATAAAGGCATAATCGCATATGTTTTCCCATTACCTTATTTATCTGTGGTGCTGCCTTTAAGAATCAAAGGATTTGTATACACTACAAATCCTCAGGACTCCCTTTGATCCTCAGGGCTCCCTTGATTGCAGCATTAGCAGCGTATATTCTAACTTTATGAGTCCTCCGGAAATGCATCACCTCACACTTTAGTTTTTAGAGTTTGGTTTATAAATACCGCGTGGAAACAGGCCCTTCAGACCACCGAGTCCGAACCGACCAGTGTTTCCTTCACACAATATTTTACCAATGAGCCTACAAACTTGTACGTCTTTGCAGTGTGGGAGGAAACCAGAGCACCTGGAGAAAACCCACACAGGACACGGGGAGAATATCCGAATTCCATACAGACAAGCAGCCGTAGTCAGGATCGAACCCAGGTCTCTGGTGTTGTAAGGCAGCAACTCTACTGCTGCGCCACTGTGCCATATAACTTATGGTTCAATTTGGTTAGATTTTGTCTGCCATTGCTCTGCATAACTCAACAACTGATTATTTTCAATCTCCATTGAAGACTATGCTGCTGAACATCACCATTTTCCATGTCATCTGCAAATTTATTCACTATCCATCCTGCATTCATTCCCAAATCAAAAAAGTATATGACAAATAGCCCATATCCCTTCAAACTATATTATCCATGGATCTGTCTAAATGTTTCTGAAAAGTTGGGATAATGCATATCTCAACTACCTACTCTGGCAGCTTGTTCCATAAACCTTCCACCCTTTGTGTAAAAAGTTGCCCATTAGGTTCCTATTCAATCTTTCCGACCTCACCTTAAACCAATGTACTCTAGTTCTCATTCCACCTATGTCGGGGCGGCCCAGCCCGAGGCTGAAGACGGTACGGTACTCACGTGAGGGTGGCTGGGACAGTGTTCTGGCAGTGGTGGCCTGAGTCCGGGGTTCGGCCGCGGGCCAGCGGCTGCGTCTGCAGGACTGGTGGGCGGCAGCTTCAACCAACCCGGGCCGCGGTGTTTGAGCCGCGGGACTGATTTATAACATCGTTTTTATTGTATTATATGTATGACTGCTACAATTTTGTTCAGACTTTGGTCTGAATGACAATAAAGGCTATCTAATGTAATCTAATCTAATCTGGGTAAAAGACTACATTTATTTTATCCATTCCTCTGATTAGAGCAATAGATATGAATATCTAGTATATATATATATATATATATATATATATATATATATATATATATATATATATATATATATATTATATATTTTGTTGCGTATATATATACATATACTAGACTAAGGGGGACCCGTTTGGTCCCATGCTCACACGGGAGGGCTGGTCCCCCGACGCAATATTCCACCTCTCCACCAATTCCAATATTGGCGGCCAGTAAGGGGGCTTTCTGGAGAGCTGGTATGGGTTCTTGGGGTGGCAGCTCAGTCCCGCAAGCCTGATCTGCTGGCAGCTCACTCACGGTTGGTGGGCTGGCAGTTGACTCATGACTATTCCTTGAAATTCCTTTTCAAGCAGAGTGCAAGGCCACCAAATTCAAATCCATGTTCCTACCATTTCAAGTAGGGTGCAAGGCCACCGAATTCAAGTGCAGTTTCCAACCACTTTCAGCAGTGTGCAAGGCTACCGAATTCAATTGCAGTTTCATACCACTTCAAGCTGGATCCAAGGCCACCAAATTCAAATGCAGCTTCATACCATTTAATGCAGGATGAAAACCACCATAAAACCACACAAAACACCAAACTCACACTTCAGACATTCAGACAGTAGACATTCAGTGTGTTCAGTTGATTCACAGCTCAGACCGAGTTGTGACCTCTCCCTCCCCCATAATGCAGAGACTGAGCCACACCCACACATCCGGGTTTCATAACCCCTCCCCCCCCCCCCCATGGGAAAAGGTGTGGCTTTCATGGAGTGATTGACAGGAGAGAAATTCTCAACATTTATAAAAAAACTAATAACACTTTTATTTTTCATTGATGGGAAGAATTATCTACGCCTGCTCAGCAGAGGGGGAAGATGGCCAAAAATCACAGCCGTAAGTGGTAGTGTTTTATCTAAAATCAATGTACAGTGCAAACAGGAAGTAAGTGTATTTGCAGTAGTGCCTTTTAACTTCACGCCAAAGCACCCATGCCACCATTTGCAGTAAGTAGTGCCTTTCAACTTCACGCCAAAGCACCCATGCCACCATTTGCAGTAAGTAGTGCCTTTCAACTTCAAGCCAATGCACCCAGGCCACCATATGCAGTAAGTAATGCCTTTTAACGTCAAGCCATTGCATCCAAGCCACCATTTGCAGTAAGTAGTGCCTTTCAACTTCAAACCACACCCAAGCCACACCTAAGCCATCATTTGCAGTAGTGGCTTTCAACTTCAAGCCAAAGCAATAAAACCAACATTTGCAGTAATAGTGCCTTTCAACTTCATGCTACCATTAGCAGTAAATAGTGCCTTTCAACTTCAAGCCAATGCACCCAAGCCACCATTTGCAGTAAGTCGTGCCTGTCAACCTCATGTCACCATTTGCAGGAAGTAATCCATTTTAACTTCAAGCCATTGCACCCAAGCCACCATTTGCAGTAAGTAGTGCCTTTCAACTTCAAGCCACACCCAAACCACCATTTGCAGTAAGTGGTGTCTTTCAACCAAGCCACACCCAAGCTATCATTTGCAGTAAGTAGTGCCTTTCAACTTGAAGCCAATGCATCCCAAGCCACTATTTGCAGTAAGTAGTGCCTGTCAACTCCAAGCCAAAGCAACCAAGCCACCATTTGCAGTAAGTAGTGCCTTTCAACTTCATGCCTCAATTTGCAGTAAGTAGTGCCTGTCAACTCCAAGCCAAAGTAACCAAGCCACCATTTGCAGTAAGTAATGCATTTTAACTTCAAGCTATTCCACCCAAGCCACCATTTACAGTAAGTAGTGCCTTTCAACTTCAAGCCAAAGCTCCCAAGCCACCATTTGCAGTAATAGTGCCTTTCAACTTCAAGCCACAATTTGCAGTAAGTAGTGCCTTTCAACTTAATGCCAAAGCACAAAGCTACAATTTGCAGTAAGTAGTGCTTTTACTTAAAGTCAATGCACCGAAGCCACCATTTGCAGTAAGTAGTACCTGTCGACCTCATGCCATCACTTGGAGTAAGAAGTGCCTTTCAACTTCAAGCCAAAGCACCAAGCCACCATTTGCAGTAAGTAGTGCCTTTTCTACTTAAAGCCAAAGCTCCCAAGCCACCATTTGCAGTAAGTAGCGCCTTTCAACTTAAAGCCAAAGCACCCAAGCCACCATTTGCAGTAAGTAGTGCCTTTCTACTTCAAGCCAATGCACCAAAGCCACCATTTGCAGTAAGTAGTGCATTTCAGCTTCATGCCACCATTGCAGTAAGTAATGCCTTTCAACTTCAAGCCATTGCACCCAAGCCACCATTTGCAGTAAGTACTGCCTTTCAACTTGGCTTGAGTATTAAGTCACCAGTATTAAGTGTATTAAGTAGTGCCTTTCAACTTTATGCCACCATTTGCAGTAAGTAGCGCCTTTCAACTTCAAGTCAACACACCCGCGCCCCCCATTTGCAGTAAGTAGTGTCTTTCAACTTCAAGCCAAAGCAACAAAATCAACATTTGCAGTAATAGTGCCTTTCACCTTCATGCTACCATTAGCAGTAAATAGTGCCTTTCTACTTCAAGCCAATGCATCCAAGCCACCATTTGCAGTAAGTAGTGCCTTTCAACTTCAAACCAAAGCTCCCAAGCCACCACTTGCAGTAAGTCGTACCTGTCAACCTCATGCCACCATTTGTAGTAAGAAGTGCCTTTCAACTTCAAGCCAAAGCACCCGCCACTATTTGCAGTAAGTAGTCCCTTTTCTACTTCAAGCCAAAGCTCCCAAGCCACCATTTGCAGTAAGTAGTGCCTTTCAACTTCAAGCCACTATTTGCTGTAAGTAATGCCTTTTAACTTCAAGCCACACCCAAGCCAAAGCACCCAGGCCACCATTTGCAGGAAGTAGCGCCTTTCAACTTCATGCCACCATTTACAGTAAGTGGTGTCTTTCAACTTCAAGCCACACCCAAGCCATGCCCAAGCCACCATTTGCAGTAAGTAGTGCCTTTCAACTTCAAGCCAAACCAACCAAGCCACCATTTGCAGTAATAGTGCCTTTCAACTTCAAGCCAAAGCTCCCAAGCCTTCATTTGCAGTAAGTAGTGCTTTCAACTTCAAGCCAAAGCACCCAAGCCACCATTTGTAGTAAGTAGTGCCTTTCAACTTCATGCCACCATTTGCAGTAAGTAATGCCATTCACTTCAAGGCATTGCACCCAAACCACCATTTGCAGTAAGTACTGCCTTCCAACTGCTGCCAAAGCACCCAAGCCACCATTTGCAATAAGTAGAGTCTTTCAACTTCATGCCACCATTTGCAGTAAGTAGCGCCTTTCTATTTCAAGCCACACCCAAGCCACCATTTGCAGTAAGAAGTGCCTTTCAACTTCAAGCCAAAGCTCCCAAGCCACCATTTGCAGTAAGTAGAGTCTTTCAAATTCATGCCACCATTTGCAGTAAGCAGTGCCTTTCAACTTCAAACCAAAGCTCCCAAGCCACCACTTGCAGTAAGTAGTACCTGTCAACCTCATGCCACCATTTGCAGTAAGTAGTGCCTTTCAACTTCAAGCCAAAGCTCCCAAGCCACCATTTGCAGTAAGTACTGCCTTTCAACTTCAAGCCACAATGTGTAGTAAGTAGTGGCTTTCAACTTCAAGCCAATGCACCCACGCCATCATTTGCTGTAATGCCTTTTAACTTCAAGCCACACCCAAGCCACCATTTGCAGGAAGTAGTGCCTTTCAACTTCATGCCACCATTTGCAGTAAGTAGCGCCTTTCTATTTCAAGCCACACCCAAACCACCATTTGCAGTAAGAAGTGCCTTTCAACTTCAAGCCAAAGCTCCCAAGCCACCATTTGCAGTAAGTAGTGCCTTTCAACTTCAAGCCTCAATTTGCAGTAAGTAAGGCCTTTTATCTTCAAGCCATTGCACCCAAGCCACCATTTGCTGTAAGCAGTGCCTTTCAACTTCAAGCCACATGCAAGCCACACCCAAGCCATCATTTGCAGTAAGTAGTGCCTTTTAACTTCAAGTCAAAGCTCCCAATCCACCATTTGCAGTAAGTAGTGCGTTTCAACTTCAAGCCAAAGCAACCAAGCTGCCATTTGCAGTAAGTAGTGCCTTTCAACTTCATGCCACCATTTGCAGTAAGTGGTGTATTTCAACTTCAAGCCACACCCAGGCCACCATTTGCAGTAAGTAGTGCCTTTCAACTTCAAGCCAAAGCTCCCAAGCCACCACTTGAAGTTGAAAGGCACTACTTACTGCAAATGGTGGCTTGGGAGCTTTGGCTTGAGTAGAAAAGGCACTACTTACTTCAAATAGTGGCTTGGGTGCATTGGCTTGAGGTTGAAAGGCATTACTTACTGCAAATGGTGGCGTGGGTGCATTGGCTTGAAGTTGAAAGGCACCACTTACTGCAAATGGTGGCAAGAAGTTGAAAGGCACTACTTACTGCAAATGGTGGCATGGGTGCTTTGGCTTGAAGTTAAAAGGCACTACTGCAAATGCACTTAATTCCTGTTTGCACTATATATTGATTTTACATAAAACACTACTACTTATGGCTGTGATTTTTGGCCATCTTACTCAGTCCCCCTCCGCTGAGCAGGTGCAGAGTATTCTTCCCATCAATGAAAAATAAAAGTGTAATTAGTTTTTTTTTTTAAATGTTGAGTATCTCTCTCCTGTCAATCACTCCATGAAAGCCACACCTTTTCCGGGGGGGGGGGGGGGGAGGGGTTATAAAACCCGGAAGTGTGGGTGTGGCTCCGTCTCTGCATGATGGGGGAGGGAGAGGTCACGACACTGAGCTGTGAATCAACTGAACAGACTGAATGTCTACTGAAGTGTGAGTTTGGTGTTTATGGTGGTTTCATCCTGCATGAAATGGTATGAAGTTGCATTTGAATTTGGTGGCCTTGCACCCTGCTCGAAATGGAATAAAACTGCACTTGAATTTGGTGGCCTTGCACCCTGCTTGAAGTGGAATGAAACTGCACTTGAATTTGGCAGCATTGCATCCTGCTTGAAGTGGTATGAAACTGCACTTGAATTTGGTGGCCTTGCACCCTCACAAAGTGGTAAGAAATTGCACTTGAATTTGGTGGCATTGCACCCTGCTTGAAATGGTAGGAACATGGATTTGAATTTGGTGGCCGTGCACCCTGCTTGAAAAGGAATTTCATGGAATAGTCATGAGTCAACTGCCAGCCCACCAGCCGTGAGTGAGCTGCCAGCAGATCAGGCTTGAGGGACTGAGCTGCCACCCCAAGGACCCATACGAGCACTCCAGAAAGCCCCCCCACTGGCCACCAATAGTGGAATTGGTGGAGAGGTGGAATATTGTGTTGGGGGACCAGCCCTCCCGTGTGAACATGGGACCCAACGGGTCCCACTTAGTCTAGTATACATATACATATATGTATAGGATGAGAGATCATGGCCTCAAAATTAAAGGGTACCTTTTAAAGGGTACACATATACATATACATATATATATATATGTGTGTGTGTGTGTGTGTGTGTGTGTGTGTGTATGTGTGTGTGTGTGTGTGTGTGTGTGTGTGTGTGTGTGTGTGTGTGTGTGTATATATGTATGTATATGTGTATGTATACACACACACATATATATATATATATATATATATATATATATATATATATATATGTGTGTGTGTGTATATATATATATATAAGCATTTGTGTCTATTGATAAACATATATAATATATATATAAAGTACACGCACATGTATTTTGTATATACTAAATGACCAGTGGACCCGTTGGGTCCCCGTTGTGATGCCAGTCAAGTACACACGGAAGTATTAGATCAAAATGGTGATCTGAAAATGGCGCCAGGCCAGCCAACCCTCCCCCAACTGTGCACATGCGGATTCCAGGCACGGCAACCTTCCCCCAACTGTGCAGGCGCGGCTGACGGGCCCGGCAAGTGGGAGCTCCCTGCACAGGGGTGACTGCCATGTTTAAACTTATCCCATTCACAGTATAAAGTTCATTACAGTTCATAAAGTGAATTACTTTGTAAAATATAACAAAACTTGATACTGCACACTGCAGGCGAATATTAAGTAGGGCCCCCCTAAAATTGTTGCGCTATTGCTGTATTTTGGGAACATGCATATAATATGAGACTTTTAGTTATATATAAATAATATATAATATATATTAAACATACTAAATTTGTGTGTGTGTACTTTTTTATTGTAACTTCAGAGTCTCAATCAATGTGATTTTCAAATTATTTTAATTAAAATTATTATTAACATTGTTCGTCAGATTATTTGTATGATTAAAAAGATGGTATTGCAAATGTGAAGACTTCTTGTTTTATGATCTCATTTAATACTTAAAGACTAAAATCATTCTGCTCCTCCAGTTAAGTTAATGAATAATAATTTGATGGATTGCAAAGCATTAACGCATTTTTGTGCGCCCTCCAAACATAACATGCAAATATACATTAATAGCTAAAGTTGTTGAAAAAATGTTTCTATCAAGTATTCAACCTGACACTATATCAACATGTCCCATGATGATGCTCCAGAGAATGAGGTTAGTGATCCAGAAGAGAGAATAAGGTAATCTTACTTCACTTTGCTGGACGCATTTGATGAGGATGAGAGGTGAAGAGGTAAAATCTAAACTATTTATGGATGGTCACCATCCGTGCTGCGAGACCCTTAAAGATTAAAATTTGTGGAAACGTTATAGAAAAATGGATTGCATTCTTTTGAACTGACATGGCTGAAGTGTGATATGACTGAGCTACAGAATGTTAAATTTAAAGGAATAGTTATTAGCATTATGTTTGTGCATTGTTTTGTTAAATGGTCCTATCAAATAAAGCAGAAATAGATAGATTCTTGATTAGTATGGGTTTCAGGGGTTATGGGGAGAAGGAAGGAGAATGGGGATAGGAGGGAGAGGTAGATCAGCGATGATTGAATGGCAGAGTAGATTTGATGGACCAAATGGCCTAATTTTACTCCTTTCACATATGAACATGACTTATGATCATATCGCCCAAGATAAACTGTAAACAAAGAATAGAAGACATTATACAAAAACTGAGCCCAAAGATTCAGGAGTAGAAGAAAGAAATGTTGCTCACATGAAGAATGGTGTCAATCTGGGACGTTCACCCTGAAGGGATGCAATCTTAGGGCAATTGGTATTTTCAAGATCAATATTTATTCTATTAGCTAAGTTTCAAGAGATGTGATTTTACGACAATAAATGAGCCTGAGGTACCAATCAGTTAGGATTTGACTTAATTGCAATACTGAACAAGTTACAACGCTGAACAAGTTACTCTTGCGCAGAAGCCTTTTGAAGGTACACAGGAATTGCAAGTGAAAAAATTATCTGTGTTTTGCCAGAACTGCAGTTCCACAAATTGGACAATTTTTTGATAACCTGCTTGACTTTTGGCAGATTCAGGCTGACGTACACTCACAAGTAGCCTTTTTATCTTTTTTAAAAATCTTATCACGACTGTTGGAGGACAGGAAAGAATGAAAATTGAGTCTCAAAGCCATTTGCAGCATTGGGTCTCAAAACTCACATATGTAATCGTGCTTCCTAATTATAACCATATAACCATATAACCATATAACAATTACAGCACGGAAACAGGCCATCTCGACCCTTCTAGTCCGTGCCGAACACGTATTCTCCCCTTGTCCCATATACCTGCGTTCAGACCATAACCCTCCATACCTTTCCCGTCCATATAACTATCCAATTTATTTTTAAATGATAAAAACGAACCTGCCTCCACCACCTTCACTGGAAGCTCATTCCACACAGCCACCACTCTCCGAGTAAAGAAGTTCCCCCTCATGTTACCCCTAAACTTCTGTCCCTTAATTCTCAAGTCATGTCCCCTTGTTTGAATCTTCCCTACTCTCAGTGGGAAAAGCTTATCCACGCCAACTCTGTCTATCCCTCTCATCATTTTAAAGACCTCTATCAAGTCCCCCCTTAACCTTCTGCGCTCCAAAGAATAAAGCCCTAACTTGTTCAACCTTTTGCAGAAATATAATCAAAAACATTCTCTTTGAATAGTTTTCAGATGTAGCTTTAATAGATTAAAGTTTAACATTATGATTACTATGATTTGCAATTGTATTATGTTAGCTTAATTTCTTTTCTGTTATAATGAGAAAATGAGCATGTTCAGTTCAGGATTTATTCATAGCTGAAACTCTTGTCTTCTAGGCCTATAGACTGTTATTTTTGGAAATGTTTTAAAACTTTGCAGAGAAACTTATTTTCTGCGGCAGTGGCTTTGCATCAAGGATAACTTTGTTTCCAATTCTATGGGCTGTAACATGACTGATGAAGCAGAGGAGGATTTACAAACCCTGATGGGTTAGAAGGTACAAGTATATAGATGACCTGTTAGGTGATATATTGCAATTGTGCCATTTATGCTATACCAGCTACTGCTAATGCATGGGTTCAAGGTCTCAATACTATTTCAAATTCTTCTTTTGATGGAGGGTAGTGTTGAAGAAAAGGTTGTGCTTTGCCTTGTGGACATTAAGTGTAAAACGCATTCTGTAAGGTGTTTCAGAGAAACAATACTTCAGGTGTTTCAGAGTTCCAAGGCACAAACAATCTCACAGATGTACTGGAGGACAGAGGATCTAAGGGAGTAGAGGAACTGAAAGAAATGTTCATTTGGCGAGAAATAGTATTAGGTAGGCTAATGGGACTGAAGGATGATAAATCCCCTGGACCTGATGGTCTGCATCTCAGGGTCCTCAGGGAGGTGGCTCTAGAAATAGTGGACGCATTGGTGATCATTTTCCAATGTTCAATAGATTCAGGATCAGTTCCTGTGGATTGGAGGATAACTAATGTTATCCCACTTTTCAAGAAAGGAGCGAGAGAGAAAACGGGGAATTACAGACCAGTTAGCCTGACTTCGGTGGTGGGAAAGATGCTGGAGCCAATTATTAAAGAGGTAATAATGGGACATTTGGATAGCAGTAAAAGGATTAGTCCAAGTCAACATGGATTTATGAAAGGGAAATCATGCTTGACTAATCTTATGGAATTTTTTGAGGATGTGACAAGTAAAATGGATGAAGGGGTACCAGTGGATGTAGTGTATCAGAAAGCTTTTGTTAAGGTCCCGCACGGGAGACTGGTGACTAAAATTAGGGCACATGGTGTTGGGGGTATGGTGTTGACGTGGATAGAAAATTGGTTGGCAGACCGGAAGCAAAGAGTAGGAGTGAACGGGTCCTTTTCAGAATGGCAGGCGAGTGGAATGCTGCAAGGCTCGGTGTTGGGGCCACAACTGTTTACCATATATATTATGAATGTGCAGATAGCTATTGGGGCCACAACTGTTTACCATATATATTATGAATGTGCAGATAGCTATTAATGACTATGATATAGTTGGGATCACGGAGACATGGCTCCAGGGTGACCAAGGCTGGGAGCTAAACATCCAGGGATATCCAATATTCAGGAGGAATAGACAGAAAGGAAAAGGAGGTGGGGTAGCGTTGCTGGTTAGACAGGAGATTAGCGCAATAGAAAGGAAGGACATTAGCTTGGAGGGTTGTGGAATCGATATGGGTAGAACTGCGAAACACTAAGGGGCAGAAAACGCTTGTGGGAGTTGTGTACAGGCCACCTAACAGTAGCAGTGGTTGGGGATGGCATCAAACAGGAAATTAGAAATGCGTGCAACAAAGGTAAAACAGTTATAATGGGTGACTTCAATCTACATATAGATTGGGTGAATCAAATTGGCAGGGGTGCTGAGGAAGAGGATTTCTTGGAATGTATGCGGGATAGTTTTCTAAACCAACATATAGAGGAACCAATGAGAGACTGGGTATTGAGTAATGAGGAACGGTTAGTTAGCAGTCTTGTTGTGCGTGGCCCCTTGGGCAAGAGTGACCATAATATGGTTGAGTTCTTCATTAGGATGGAGAGTGACATAATTAATTCAGAAACAAGGGTTCTGAACTTAAAGAAAGGTAACTTTGAGGGTATGAGACGTGAATTGGCCAAGATAGACTGGCAATTGATTCTTAAAGGGTTGACGGTGGATATGCAATGGAAGGCATTTAAAGACTGCATGGATGAACTACAACAATTGTTCATCCCAGTTTGGCAAAAGAATAAATCAGAGAAGGTAGTGCATCCGTGGATAACAAGGGAAATCAGGGATAGTATCAAATCAAAAGATGAAGCATACAAATTAGCCAGAAAAAACAGCCTACCAGAGGACTGGGAGAAATTTAGAGTCCAGCAGAGTAGGACAAAGGGCTTAATTAAGTAAGGGAAAATAGATTATGAAAGAAAACTGGCAGGGAACATAAAAACTGACTGCAATTTTTTTTATAGATATGTGAAGAGAAAAAGATTAGTTAAACCAAATGTAGGTCTCTTGCAGTCAGAAACTGGTGAATTGATCATGGGGTACAATGACATGGCTGAACAATTGAATAGCTACTTTGGTTCTGTCTTTACTAAGGAAGACTTAAATAATCTGCCAGAAATAGTAGGGGACCGGGGTCAAATGAGATGGAGGAACTGAGTGAAATCCAGGTTAGCCGGGAAGTGTTGTTAGATAAATTGAATGGATTAAAGGCCAATAAATCTCTTAGTCCATCGGAGCTGTGCTTTGATGATCATTGCCTCGATGCTTGTGAAGCTGGATCTGTCCAACAATTCCAGGTTGGGCACTTGGTCTTGCCAGCAAATGCCCATGATGGACCGTAACGAGCGCTTTCCAGCCTTCTCAAGTTGGCGGATGTGATTCCTATACAAGATCCATGTTTCACAGACATAGAGAAGGCTGGAAAGCACAACTGCTCTGTAGACTTTGAGTTTAGTTGACAGCTTGATGTTGTGGTGGTTCAACATTCATGTACGCAGTCATCCAAGTGCTTGATTGGCTTTGCTGATTCACACTGAGATTTCCTTGTCCAGGGAGCCATTGGATGATATTACTTCCCAAGTATTTGAAGGAGAATGGATTTCAGCTGTGTGCTATCAATGTACATACTTGGGGGCGGGGCAACAGAGTATGGAGCCGGCTGGTGGATGAGTTCCGTTTCGAGGATGTAACTAGTAGCGTGGATAGGGGAGAACCAGTGGATGTGGTGTATCTGGACTTCGAGAAGGCTTTCGACAAGGTCCCACATAAGAGATTAGTATACAAACTTAAAGCACAAGGCATTGGGGGTTCAGTATTGATGTGGATAGAGAACTGGCTGGCAAACAGGAAGCAAAGAGTAGGAGTAAATGGGTCCTTTTCACAATGGCAGGCAGTGACTAGTGGGGTACCGCAAGGCTCAGTGCTGGGACCCCAGCTATTTACAATATATATTAATGATCTGGATGAGGGAATTGAAGGCAATATCTCCAAGTTTGCAGATGACACTAAGCTGGGGGGGGCAGTGTTAGCTGTGAGGAGGATGCTAGGAGACTGCAAGGTGACTTGGATAGGCTGGGTGAGTGGGCAAATGTTTGGCAGATGCAGTATAATGTGGATAAATGTGAGGTTATCCATTTTGGTGGCACAAACGGGAAAGCAGACTATTATCTAAATGGTGGCCAATTGGGAAAGGGGGAGATGCAGCGAGACCTGGGTGTCATGGTACACCAGTCATTGAAGGTAGGCATGCAGGTGCAGCAGGCAGTAAAGAAAGCGAATGGTATGTTAGCTTTCATTGCAAAAGGATTTGAGTATAGGAGCAGGGAGGTTCTACTGCAGTTGTACAGGGTCTTGGTGAGACCACACCTGGAGTGTTGCGTACAGTTTTGGTCTCCAAATCTGAGGAAGGACATTATTGCCATAGAGGGAGTGCAGAGACGGTTCACCAGACTGATTCCTGGGATGTCAGGACTGTCTTATGAAGAAAGACTGGATAGACTTGGTTTATACTCTCTAGAATTTAGGAGATTGAGAGGGGATCTTATAGAAACTTACAAAATTCTTAAGGGGTTGGACAGGCTAGATGCAGGAAGATTGTTCCCGATGTTAGGGAAGTCCAGGACAAGGGGTCACAGCTTAAGGATAAGGGGGGAAATCCTTTAAAACCGAGATGAGAAGAACTTTTTTCACACAGAGAGTGGTGAATCTCTGGAACTCTCTGCCACAGAGGGTAGTTGAGGCCAGTTCATTGGCTATATTTAAGAGGGAGTTAGATGTGGCCCTTGTGGCTAAGGGGATCAGGGGGTATGGAGAGAAGGCAGGTACGGGATACTGAGTTGGATGATCAGCCATGATCATATTGAATGGCGGTGCAGGCTCGAAGGGCTGAATGGCCTACTCCTGCACCTATTTTCTAAGTTTCTATGTTTTGCTGAGGCTGATTGTGAGACCAAAAGCCTGTGCTGCTTCCGCAAATTTGATCACAATGAACTGTAGGTCAGACACCTCGTGAGCCCTGAGGGCGCAGTCATCCGCAAAAAGGGCTCAGAGAATGAGCCGTTCATGCCTTTTGGTTTTGCCGTTCAATTGTCGAAGGTCAAAGAGAGATCCGTCCAGACGGTACTTCAGGTCCTGGAGTGCATGGCTCAAGACATGACGCAGCCGAAAAAGAGGTTGAAGAGTACAGGGGCCAGAATGTAACCTTGCTTCACTCAATTGGAGATGTCGAAAGGTGCAGAAATTTTGCCGTTGACCAGAACAGTTCCTGTCATGGAAGAGGTGGATGATCTGGATGAATTTTCATGAGCAGCCGAGCTTATGACATATCAGCCACAGAGCCGCCTGGTTGACCATGTTAAAGGCCTCTGTCAAGTCGATGAAGACTGAGTAGAGGTCCATCTTCTGCTCAATGCATTTTTCCCTGAACCTGTCTCACCGTGAAGATCATATCAGCAGTGCAGCGACCAGGTCTGAAACCACACTGAGACCCCGGCAAGCTTGCTTCCGCGACCTCATTGATTAGGTGGTGGAGGATGACCACGGGTCAGTATCTTTCCAGCGACGGACATTTAAATCCCATTAATACTTAAATAAATACCATAGCTGCAACCAAAATATTTATCCCATTTTATTCTCACCACATTCCCATCAATTCCACAACATCACACGGTCCTGCACACTAGAGGCAATTTACAGTGGCCAAGTAGATGACCTGACGTCCACGGCCAACACCACAGCTCTGGTCAAGAGAGCCCAGCAGCGACTTCACCTTCTCCGAAGACTACGTAAAGCAGGCCTCCCCACCACACACCTACGGACTTTTTATAGGGGGACTGTCGAGAGCACACTGACATACGGCATCACTTCCTGGTTCGGGAGCTGCAAGGCGTACGAACGGCACCAACTGGACAGGATAGTGAAGACCGCAAGCAGGATTATTGGTGCTCCACTCCCCTTCCTGCTGGACCTATACAGGAAGAGATGTATCAACAGAGCCATCTCCATCATCAAAGACCCTTACCACCCATCGCATGACATTTTCTCCATCCTCCCATCTGGGAAGAGGTACAGGAGCATTAGCTGCAAAACCAGCAGGATGCTCCTCAGCTTCTTCCCACAGGCTATAAGACTGTTAAATGGACTTTGCCCCCTGCCAAATATCGCGCACAAACCCCCACACTGCAGCAGAGCCACTGTTGTGCCGCTGCCGGTCGGAACGGCTGTTGAATGTTTAGTAGAGTGTTAAATTTGTTCATGACATGTATTTTTTATTTTTATTTCTATTTATTTTTTCATGTACACTGAATGGACACTGGTTGAGCAACGTTTTTTTGTTTCCTCTGGGTATGCGAATACTCAGGAAATGACAATAAAGATATACAATACAATACAATACAATACAACCCACTCATCTTTGGGATTTGGGAACACCATGAAAAAGCCCACATGGTCACAAGGAGAATGTGAAAACCCCATGCAGACAATGCCCGAGGTTATGATTGAATCCAGGTCACTGGGCTTTGAAGTTGTAGCTCTAAGCTGCACCACTGTGTCATCGTGATGCTGTACCACGTCCACTTTCAAGGCTCATATCTGTTCATTTACTTAGTGACTAAATGTCTGTCAACCTTTATTCTGAATCGATTAATAAATCAGTCATTGAACATCAATAGCCACATGAGATTATTACAAATATTCATAACACTATTACTTTCTTGTGTCACGTCAAAATGTGTGTACATAGAATAATACAGCACAGTAGCAGGATCGCAATGTCCTTGTCAACCCTGGTGCCAAGTTAAATTAATCTCCTCTGGTGCCATTTAATCTGTAATTTCTCAATTTCCTGCATATCAATGTGCCTAACAAAAAGCCTCTTAAATGTGATGATTGCATCTGACTCCAATACCACACCTGGCAGCACATTTCAGGCATAAAAAACTTATCCCAGTTCAGTTCTGTTCAGTTGTATTTGTCATATGTAGGTGAACACAGGGTCAACGGTCCAATGGAATGTGTTTGTCAAGACAATGGATCACCTCAGCAATGATATTACAAGAATAAAAATAAGATAACAGTAGATAAGATATGTGACATTGGTAGGTAAAAGACAATAATAAATAAAATAATCAACATATATGATGTGTTTATGAGTTCAGAAACCTGATGGCCTGATGATAAAAAGTGTTCTTAAGTTTGGTGGTAGGTGCAGCCATGCTCCTGTATCGTCTGCCTGATGGTAACAAGGAGAACAGTCTGCGTGCTGGGTGGCTGTGGTCCTTGATGATGCTGTGTGCCTTCCGCAGGCACCGCCTGTGGAAAATCTCCTGAATGGCTGGGAGACAGTTGCCAGTGATGCGCTGTGCCGCCATTTCCAAATCCTCCATATTCTTCCCATAATGTGGCGACCAGATTCATATGATACTCCAAATGTGGTCTAACTTAAATCATTCCATATGCCTTCTTTACCACACTAACTATTTATGTTGCAACTTTCAAGATGGTATTGAACTTTCAAGGTGGTGCTGCCTCTGTACATCACTGCCTTGCTATTAACTAAATATTTTTCCTTTACATTCACCTCCACCTCCCAATGTCAGCATGGTATGGCTGATATAGCTGCACCATGGCAGAAACAGGAAACAGAGGCTTCAGAGGGTAGGCCATTCGGCCCTTCGCGCAGAGGATCATTGGATGCCTCTCCCCTCCCTGATGGACATCTACACCTCCCGCTGCCTTAGCAGGGCAAAGAAGATCATCAAAGACAGAACTGGCCTCACTCCTGCGTTTGGACTGTTCGAGATTCACCACTCTCTGTGTGCCCTCTGGAAGGCGCTATAGGTGACCCCTTGTCACTTCCACATCGGACAAACTGACATCAGCCTGAATAAGTTGCTTTCCGAGAATTATATCTACTATAGAATTCAAATTCACACATGCTTTCTCACTAGACCGTCCTGACATCCCAGGACACGGACTTCTCCATCTGTATATATGTCCTTCCTCAGTATGTAGCGCACGCAGAATTTGTCTGCACCTGTCCCCCCCCCTCCTATACTCAAATCCCCCCCATCTCCCTTCTGTCTTTTTGCATTTTTTCTGTGTTCTTGTCTCGCTGTTTGTGCTAAATTGTTGTATGCCACATTGAGTACAAGCTGCTTTCAGTTTTCACTGTACATAATTATAGTGACAATCTAAATGGCATATCTATATCTATCTATTCCGATTAAATTATGTCTGACATTTTTCTGCACATTTCTGTAGCTGATATATATCGCACAGCTGTGTACTTTGTCTCCAACAACTCTCACCAACTTCTACATATGCACCCTGGAAAGCATTTTATCGGGATGCATCACAGAATGACTCAGGAACAGCTTCACCCAAGACCGCAGGAAATGACAGGGAATTGTGGACGCAGCCACAGACCATCATGCAAACCAACCTCCCTTCCATTGACTCCATCTGCACTTCACAAGGCCTCGGCAAGGCCACAAGGATAATCAAGTAACAGTCTCACCCTGGACGCTCCCTCTTCTCCCTTCTCCCATCAGGCAAGAGTTGCAGAAGTGTAGAACAGCATACCTCCAGATGCAGGGACAGTTTCTTCCCTGCGATATCAGACAACTGAGCCATCGTATTCCCAATTAGAGAGTGGTCCTGACCTACTATCTAGGTCTTTGGAGACTTTCAGAATATCTTTCATTGGACTTCACTTGACTTTATCTTGCACTAAACATTATTCTCTTTCTCCTGTATCTATACACTGTGGATGGTTTGATTGTAATAATTTTCCACTGACTGGATAGCACTCAACAAAAAAGGTTTTCACTTTCCTACCTTATCTACTGGCCTATTGTCCAACCTTACTCCCATGTTTTTAATCTATGTATAACAAGCTTCGCGATTCTCTTTAATCTGACTCACCCATGACATTTCACGGCACTTTTTTGCGCTTCTTATTGCTTGCGCGAGTTCTTTCCTGCTTGCTTTATATTGCTCAACTGCCCTGTCTGATTTCATCTTTCTAAACCTGACAAAGGCTTCTTCTGAACCCATGAGAGATTTTGCCTCATTCAAAATTCTCCAATCTCAAGAAATCTTATCCCAGAATTGAGCTGTCACTCCACCTCAAAAATGGTTCACCAAGTCAAAACGTGGCATTTGAAACCACGTTAGAAAAAACAGCTGTGTCTTCAGTAAAGCAAAGTCATTGTTGATTTGCTTGCCATTCAACTGTAATTACATGACATGATATGGAACAGTCTGAAGAAAGGTCCTGACCCAAAACGTCATCTATCCATTCCCTCCAGATATGCTACCTGACCTGCTGAATTACTCTGGCACATTGTGTTTCACATGACATGTTAGCTGGGATTTTTCCATTTATATTTCCAAAAAGCCAGTAAATGCAAAAAATAATTTATATTACATCTCACAAAACCTGATCAACTGCTTCATGGCTCCTTGTGTCATCCTGAAGTCACGAAAAAAGTTATTTCCTGATGAGACGTGCTTCACAGCTTCATAGATGTTGAGGTAGGTTTAGAAGGTTAATTCCCGGGATGGCGGGACTGTCATATGCTGAGAGAATGGAGCAGCTGGGCTTGTACACTCTGGATTTGAGAAGGATGAGAGGAGATCTCATTGAAACATAGAAGATTGTTAAGGGTTTGGACACGCTAGAGGCAGGAAACATGTTCCCGATGTTGGGGGAGTCCAGATCCAGGGGCCGCAGTTTAAGAATAAGGAGTAAGCCATTCAGAACGGAGTCGAGGAAATACTTTTTCTCACAGAGAGTTGTGAGTCTGTGGAATTCTCTGCCTCAGAGGGCAGTGGAGGTAGGTTCTCTGGATGCTTTCGAGAGAGAGCAAGATAGGGCTCTTAAAAATAGCGGAGTCAGGGAATAAGGGGAAAAGGCAGAAACAGGGTACTGATTGGGGATGATCAGCCATGATCACATTGAATGGCGTTGCTGGCTTGAAGGGCCGAATGGCCTACTCCTGCACCTATTGTCTATTCTCTATTGTCTAGGTCATAATTCAATACTAACCTTGGTGATTATCTGTGTGGAATTTGAACAACTTGCTGTGACAATGGAGGACCCAGGTTTATCCGTAAGTCCTCCAATTTCCTTGCACTGCTGGTTGGTAGGTTAATTGGATACCATTGATTGCCCTGAATATAAATGAATACTGGGCGGCACGGTGGCACAGTGGTAGAGTTGCTACTTTACAGCGCCAGAGACCCGGGTTCGATCCTGACTACGGGTGCTGTCTGTAACCTACAACAACTCCCCTTATGTTCTCCCCGTGACCTGCGTGGGCTTTCTCCAGGAGCCCCAGTTTCCACCCACACTCCAAAGATATAGAGGTTTGTAGGTTAATAGGCTTTGGTAAAATTGTAAATTGTCCCTGGTATGCATGGGATAGTGTTAGTGTACGGGATGAACGCTGGTCGATATGGGCTCGGCGGGACGAAGGGCCTGTTTCTGTGCTGTATCTCTAAACTAGAACTAAACTAATCCAGGAGTATCTGGGGGGATTTATAGGGATGCAAAAGCAACAAAAAAAATTGATGAGAGTAGATCGGTGAAAAGGTGTGATTGATGGAGTGGGCCAAGGGGCCTGTTTACATGCTGTTTGACTCCATGTCTCTTAGTCCTTCCATTGATTTGACAGGGACCTTTTAAGCCAATCTTCAGCAGATCTCCCTCACTGTTAAATGGTTTTATTTTTGAACATAGACTTGTACAATTTCAGAGAGCATCGGATAGCTTTGAAAACACTGACAACTGCCAAACAAATTCCTTGACCTTGACCATTTAGAAAACAGTAAGTGGAGCACCTGACTTGTCAAGATCAATTGTTGTTTCAAGGGAAGTGGGGCTGGGGAATGAAGTTAATTAAACCACCATGTGCCGACATAAATCAGTTTGCAGTTCAAGGGCACGAATTCTATCTTCTGTATAAAATGGCAGAGAGATCCAATTCCATGGGGCGGATTGTTTCAGCAACACACAAATGCAAATGGAAATTTACAAAAGTCAAACGCTGGAATTAATATTTCACGTCGCTCAACAGACTCCAACAGACACTACTGAGCACGAGCCGTGTTTGTACATCTCACAATTACTCAATATCAACATTTTTTGTTTCAAAAAAGATACTTTATTCATAAAGATATAAACAAGACATACAGTGCAATTAGTATGTCTTCTTCCATCAAATCAATGCATTCTTTGATCAAGCGAATGCTTTATTTTCTGCTTTGCAACTGCCTCTATGAAATGTCCCTCAGTGTCCGGTAGTGACAGCAACCTCAGATTGTGCACCTTCTCCACAAACCCTTTGTGATAGTTGCATTGGGCTTCAATGAGTTCCATTGCACATATTTAGTTTAGTTTAGTGATTCGGTGTAGAAGCAGCCCCTTTGGCCCACCGAGTCTATACTTACCAACACCCAACCGTACAATAGTTCAGTTTGGTTTAGTTTTGTATTATTGGCACGTGTGTTGAGATAACCATATAACCATATAACCATATAACAATTACAGCACGGAAACAGGCCATCTCGACCCTTCTAGTCCGTGCCGAACACATAATCTCCCCTAGTCCCATAAACCTGCGCTCAGACCATAACCCTCCATTCCCTTCCCATCCATATAACTATCCAATTTATTTTTAAATGATAAAAACGAACCTGCCTCCACCACCTTCACTGGAAGCTCATTCCACACAGCTACCACTCTCTGAGTAAAGAAGTTTCCCCTCATGTTACCCCTAAACTTCAGTCCCTTAATTCTCATGTCATGTCCCCTTGTTTGAATCTTCCCTACTCTCAGTGGGAAAAGCTTATCCACGTCAACTCTGTCTATCCCTCTCATCATTTTAAAAACCTCTATCAAGTCCCCGCTTAACCTTCTGCGCTCCAAAGAATAAAGCCCTAACTTGTTCAACCTTTCTCTGTAACTTAGTTGCTGAAACCCAGGCAACATTCTAGTAAATCTCCTCTGTACTCTCTCTATCACAAGATACATTGATTAACTTTTTTGTTGCATGCTATCCAATCAACAAAATAAAACTATACCTGACTATAATCAAGCCGTTCACAGTGTAAAGATATAAGATAAAGGAAATAATGTTGAGTGCAAGATAAAGTCCAGTGAAATCCGATTAAAGATAGACCGAGGATCTCCAATGAGATAGATGATAGATCAGGACAATAATTGGTGATAAGATGGTTCTGTTGCCTGATAACAGTTGGGAAGAAGCTGTTCCTGAATCTGAAGGTATGTGTTTTCATACTTCTGTACCTCATGACTGATGGGAAAAGGGAGAAGAGGACATAACCGAGATGGCTCTATGTTATCCCAGTTCTGCATCCTACAGACTAGATGCAATCTACAGAACCAATTAACCTAGACACCTGCACATCTTTTGAATGTGAGAAGAAACTGAGCACCGGGAGAAAACCTGCACCATCACAGGGAGAATGCACAAACTCCATACAGACAGCACGTACAGTCAGGACCAAACCCAGGATTCAAGCACTGTAAGGCAGCAAATCTGCCATTGGGCCACTGTGCCACCCTTTTGCATCTTGAAATGAGCCAGTTGGCAGCATTCACTGGAAGACATCTCCATACAAATTTCTACAGATGCACCATAGAGAGCATACTGTTGGGATACACCATAGCCTGGTTTGGGAACAGCTCTGCACAAGATCACGAGAAATTGCAGAGAATTGTCGATGTAGCCCAGTCCATCACACAGACCAGACCTCCCATCATCGACTCCATCTGCACTTCACACTGCTTTGAACAAGCAGCCAACGTAACCAAAGACTTGTTCCCCACTACAAATCATCCATGCTTCTCCCTGCTCCCATTTCAAATCAATCTCAAGTACAATAGATAGAGCAAAGTGGATTCATGAGATTCTCTGAGAGACAGAATTTCTATGCATCTCAGTTTTAAATAACCAACCTCCTATTTTGTAACTATATTCACATGCTTGTGGCGCTCTTACTAATGAGAATATCACAACTTTCATTTTATCAAATCCCCTTGGGATCCACTTAGAATAAGTTACCCTTCTTACTTCTAAGTCTCTAAACCTCAAAGAGTAAAACCCAAACTGTGTAGTCTTAATATAAGTCTGCTCATCCCAGGAATTACCTGGTGAACACAAGTAGATGCAACTAAAATCTAACTATTGTGCCCTTCTCTAAACCCCTCTGTTATGACTATCAATATAATTTGCAAGTCAACGTGCAATACCAACCATAGTCCCAGCAAGCAGAAACAAAGAATTGCAGATGACGGTTTCCAATAAAAGACACAAAGTGCTGGATGAACTCAATAAATTAGGCAGCATCACTGGAGAATATGGATACATGGATAGGTGATATTTCAGGTTGAGATCCTTCTTCAGACTGAGTAAGGGGGGGGGGGGGGGGCAGAAAGCTGGAAGAGAGGAGGAGCAGGACAAAGTATGGCTGGTAATAGATGAACAAATGCTAGTTTTTTTTCTTAAAACAGAATTTCAAAGGCAGAGGTAGGTGGAGAGGGAGGGGGAGTGGGGGAATTGTTGGGGATAGGGGGGTTGGGAAGAGAGGATGGGGGGGGGGGTGGTTGGAGGTTACCTAAAGTTGGATAATTCAATGTTCATACTGTTGGATTGTAAGCTACCCAAGCAGAATATGTTTCAGCAAGTCTGAATTTCATCCAACCGTCTTTGAAAGTGGAAATCATCTGAATCATCACGAGCAGAACCTATTCAATATTTTTACAGAAAGAGTAATAAACTCTGCATGTTAAAAAATTGTCAGAAGCGTAATAAGGCCCATAGAACAGTCGTCAAAGGTATTTGAAAAGATATTCATATTAGACAAATATGCTTGGATTTTTTTAAGGGTGACAACTGGTTGAATAGATGGGGAATGGGGAGAGAGGGATTTGGACTTTCAGAAAGCTTTTGAACAGATGGGATGCAAAAAATATTTAATGTAAAATGAGAGCAGATGGCATTAGGAGTAATGCACAGGCATGGATTGACTATTGCTTAAACGACACAAAATAATGATCAGGAATTAACAGTTCATTTTTGCTTTGGGCTGCTGCAACAAAATAGTGGTGAAGACCTAATAGCATTTGTAGCAAAGATTTGGATGAGCAGATTAAGTGTAACATATCCACATTTGCACAAGGTACACAGCTGGGTGACAGTGTGAGTTGTGGCAGGGATACAGAGGCACAAAGAGGATAGAGACATGCTAAGTGAATTGGAAAGGATAGGGCAGATTCAATATTGTACGGAGAATTGTGACATGGTCCGCCCTCATAGATAACCATAGAAAAGCTAACTATTATTTTAAATGGTGAAAGGTGTTGGTTCTGGGTATCCTTGTCTATAAGGAACTGAAATCTAACATGTGGGAACCGCACACAAGTAGAAAGGCTAATAACGTGCAGTTCATTATTGAAAGAAGATTTGAGTACAGAATAAATGGCATCTGATTGCAAGTATATAGTTCCCTGCTGTGCTCATTCCAGTAAGATTATCTACGACTCCAGTAGGAGGGGGCCGACTCTGGTGTCCACGCTGCTGAGGATGTCCCGCAGCCCCGACGTCGGACTTACAACACCCCGGCGAGCGGTCCTGAACATCGGGCCGCCCGTAGCGGCAACTGCGGAGGGCTTGGGGAGGCCCTGACCACGGGGAATACTGGAGGAAGAGACTGACTCTGGTGCCTTCCCACACAGTGGGAAACTTTGATTCTGCTGTGTGGGGATGTTTTATGTCAAACCCTATAGTGTGTTGTGTCCCTTTTTTTTATTGTATGGCTGTATGGGAATTTCATTTCACTGTGCCATCTGGCACATGTGATGAATAAATGTATCGTATCTTGTATCTTGTAGTCTCACAGCCCAAGGAAGGATATGCTTATAATACAGGGAGTTCAATAAGATTCACTAGATTGATTCCTGGGATGGAGGGATTGTCTATGATGAGAGATTGTGCATATTGGTCTATTCTTTTGGGAGAAGAATGAGACGCATTAGAATTTGTTTCCAGGGTAGGCATAGTGATGAGATAGCAGAGTGGAATTGCTGCTTTCTGTATGGAGTTTATACTTTCTCTTCCTGACTGCGGATTTTTGTTTTGGTGCTCTTGATTCCTCCCTCACCAAAGACGTACATGCTTGTAGGTTAATTGGCTTTAGTAAAGATTGTAAATTGTCCCTATTGTGTAGGATAGCACTAGTGTGCGGAGTGATCACTGGCCAGCATGAACCCGGTTGGCTGAAGGACCTGTGTCCGCGCAGTGTCTATAAGGTCGAACGTCTAAAGGCCGATTTCTTCCTGGGGTTGTCCTCTCGGTCAAAGTGGAGTTGATGAAAAGAATAGCCATGAATGTATTGAATGGTGAAAGAGCCAAAAAGAGCTGACTGTCCTACGCCTGCTTTTATTCTTTTCATTTTAAGCTTGGCTTGTTTTTAGCTCTAGTGATAGACATCTGTCAATGCCCGTTGACAGGTAGAGGAGCCATGCAGAAAAGGAAACAACATGAAAATATAAAAGTAGACTAAACACACTCATTGGTGGGTAATTTGGCTCATGTGGACATTATTATGGACTGGACATTTCAGTGGGTAATATTCATTGCATGAGTGCTTTAGGGCCTTGTACAGCTTTCATTTTAAAGGGGCTAATGTCTCCATTAAATACAGTGGTGAGATAGATTTGATCTGAACACATTAGCCACACACAAGAATAATACAGCCTATTCCATCAAATGCTGTCTTGAGCCCTTGAAGACGTGGGTAGGTTTCACACATTAAAAAGTATCTTCAGCTACAATATGTGTTTGCATTATTCAAGTCCTACAGTCATTCTCCTTTTATCTGATGACATAAAAGAGGCCATTCAGCCCATCAAGTCCGCCCCAGCCGTCAGATTAACCCCTTTGATGTCATTCCCCAACTCATTTTCTTGCAGCCTATTCCCTCTCACATGCCCTACACCACCTAATGGCAAGTTATGGTGGCTAATTAATCTACCATGCAATATGTCAATGACATTTGGGGAAAATCCAGAACACCCAGGTAAAACCCACGCTCAAAACAATTTCCACAAAGTCGGGATTGAACCCATATCTCAAGAGCTATAAGGAGGTCAAAGTCAGAACTCGGGTTTATAAACATCAGAAATCAGTTATTTTATTTTTGAATCAATGGATATTAGAATAGATCATCTGGTAGGCAGGGATGCTTATTTTTTGAGGTGGCTCGCCGTGTTCACCAAGTGCATGCTGTTAGAGACCTTCTTGCTCTTCCCCTTCATGGGCAAAGACTTGGGGACATCCCCAACAAAATTTTGTCAACAAAATAGAGAGAGTACAGAGGAGATTTACTAGAATGTTGCCTGGGTTTCAACAACTAAGTTACAGAGAAAGGTTGAATAAGTTAGGTCTTTATTCTCTGGAGTGCAGAAGGTTAAGGGGGGACTTGATAGAGGTCTTTAAAATGATGAGAGGGATAGACAGAGTTGATGTGGACAAGCTTTTCCCTTTGAGAATAGGGTAGATTCAAACAAGAGGACATGACTTCAGAATTAAGGGACAGAAATTTAGGGGTAATATGAGGGGGAACTTCTTTACTCAGAGAGTGGTAGCGGTGTGGAATGAGCTTCCAGTGGAAGTGGTGGAGGCAGGTTAATTGGTATCATTTAAAAATAAATTGGATAGGCATATGGATGATAAGGGAATGGAGGGTTATGGTATGAGTGCAGGCAGGTGGGACTAAGGGAAAAAAAAGTTGTTCGGCACGGACTTGTAGGGCCGAGATGGCCTGTTTCCGTGCTGTAATTGTTATATGGTTATATGGTTATATATCAGATAATTACATTGTCATTCGAGGAGAGATCAGGTGGACTCATCGGCAGTCACTCGAAACGTGTATGGCTGTCCTCTGCGTGACTTTGTTTAAAGTGGGGAGACTGGTGCACAGACAGCCACCACACAGTCCTTGACAGATGTGGATCAGAATCCAGTGGCATGGAATCCAAGACGACCGGGGACCCTTTTCTGCCGCAGCCTTCATCCGCCTTCCCAGCCGTTGTGATGCTCCACTAAAGTCAGCCATCATCCTCCGCCTGTTCCACAGTTGAGGTCTTGGTTGGATTGCTCTTTGTCAGAGACCTCCCCCTCGACCTTACTGCCATGGGTGACTCTATCAGGAGCATAGCTCCAGATGGCATCGCTCTCAGGATCTCAGGATCACACAAGCTGCTCCACCATGACAAGGTGACAATCCACAGAAAAGTGGACTAGGCTAATACGTATTGAATTTAGAAGAACAAAAGGTGAACTAACTGAAACTTAAGAATTTGTACAGATCTTGATGTGCTTGTTGTGTGGGTGCTGTTCCCCTTGGCTGTGGAGTCAGTATCTCAATAGACCCACTACTCAACCAGTCCCACATTTTCATGGTTTCCAGTGAATTTTGAGATCCATGTTTTCACAATCTTTAACTAAAACTAGCACAAAGATGATTTTTTGATAGACAAGTGTCATTTAACAGAAAGCGTGCTCAAGAGTGCCTTTGGAGAGTAGTTTCCATTAACATAATGAAACGCGTTTGGATTGTAGTTTTTGAAATATGCATGAATAATTCATCCTACAAAAGTTTTGCAAAGATGTCTATTTCTGGCAATGCAGTTATATACTTTGCACGATGAAGATGTATGATTTTAATGCATGCAATAATATTTGAGAACGAGTCTCTTATCTTCACAATTATTCAGGATGGAAAAAAATTGCAAATGCATCATGTTTTCAAAAAATATTTACCTTCCACTATAGGCAGCTGAGATTTTTACAGCGTTAATATGCCCTATTTTTGATGAAGTTGCAAAATGACCACCTGGTTTAGTGTTGATCTGTTAAAGGAGGATACAGGTGCTCTTTGGCAATCATTTGGTGCTCAGAGTGAAAACAGTTTCACATGGTTTTGGACAAAAACTGAATTTGAACCTAAATCCAAATGAGTTTTGTCAGAAGCCAAAAATTTGCAGATATAAAAAAAGCCTTCATCAGAGAGAATCGGATATTTGGAAAATCTCTTAATCTTGTCTCCCTTTTAAAAATGAAAAACTGCTTGTCAGCTCTGCCTGTGCAGTGTCATTTTCCAGTTCCCACATCCAGTTCCCACATCATAATCATAATCATAATCATAATTTCGCCAAGTATGTTTTGCAACATACGAGGAATTTGATTTGCCATAGTTATACCAATAAAAAGCACCAGAACACACCAAATACATTTTAATATAAACATCCACCACAGTGACTGCTCCATATTCCTCACTGTGATGAAAGGCGAAAAAAAAGTTTAATCTCTCCCTTCTTTGGCCTACAGCGGTCGGGAGCCTCAAAACTTTAGTTGATGAGACGATCTTACTCTCGTAACCGGCGGCAGGCCTCCTCGTCGGGGCGATCAAGCTCCTGCATTGGGGGGGAATCTCAGCACCCCTGCGCTGGGTGATCTTCCCCGGGTCGGAGCTAGTCGAACGTCCTGTGGCTTTTGGAGCTTCCCGACTCGGTCTCAACCCGAGAATGCAAGCTCCTTGTTGTTAAAGTCCCAGACAAGGAATTGGCTCTGATGGTAAGTCAACGCCCCGCTGTGGAGCTCAAATTCAGTGCCGAGGAAGGCCTACAGGTCAACGATGTTAGGCCGCAGAGCGACCAGAGATACGATCTGGAAAACAATCGCATCTTTGGCAAGGTGAGAGATTGAAAAAACATTTCCCCCGACCAGAGAACCATTAACACATTATTTTTAAACACACTAAAAATAACAAAAAAAAGACAAAAAGGACAGACAGACTGTAGACAAGGCTGCCATCGAAGCGTCACGCGGTGGAAACCAGTTATCTTCACATTGTGTTTTTTTTTATTTTTTTTGATTTTGTGTCTTTGGAGCGATTTCTATCTTTAATTTGTATATTGATAATGTCCTTATTATTTATTTTTCTCTGACTATATGTTTTTTTCTCTTCTGTTAATCTTTGTAAGGTGTCCTTGAGATTTGAAAGGCGCCCGAAAATAAAATGTTTTATTATTATTATTATTATTATTATTATTATTATTATTATTATTATTATTATTATTATTATTATTATTATTATTATTTATTATCTTCCAATGTTTAATAAAGGATTTAATGCTCAATACAGATTAAAACCTTTCATAAAACCTTTCTATGTTTCTATGTTTCTAGATGGACATAAAGTTCACCCTGTTAAAAATAATACAATGTACCATGCAAATCGCAACCCACACTTCAAAGACAAACAGGTTTATAGGTTAATTGTCATTGGTGAAATTGTAAATTGTCCCTAGGGTGTAGGATAGTGGTAGTGTATGGGGTGATCATTTGTTGAAGCGTACCCGGTGGGCCGAAGGTCCTGTTTCTGCACTGCATCTCTAAAGTCTACAGTCAATCTGGAGAATAAAAAAAAACTGAACCTGAAAAATAAACACCTCAGGCCAATGTAGCAAGGTTGACAAGTGGATCTCCCATGGATCAGACATTTAGCAATGGAAGGTATGTCTGGCAGATTACTAACTGGGGTTTATAAGGGTTTTATTGTGAAATGTCACCTATCCAGATACCGCAGTGATGTTGCCTAACCCACATAGTTACTCCAGCACTTTGTGTGTGTTTTTTTAAAGAAAGCGTAGAGCTGTTGTACGTCAATTAGGATTTAAAATGTCCCTATGGGTCACCATTCAATCTTGCCTCTGTTTCAGTCTGAGTTTCACCAGCCCCAAGAATGCTGGAGACATTTTGTTCAAAACACCTTTGAACTTGAAATCTGATGAAAAGCACTTCAATCGCCTGTGATAATGATAATGCAAGATAATTACCGATCCATTTCTTGTGAGCTGCCTACATGAGGTTAGCTAAATGAGCCAGGGTGAACCTGGAAACAAGTAGGTTTCACTTACCAATCAATCCACTGCTTTCACCTTTAGTGAGGAGAGAAGCATTGAAATCATCCTAGGTAGACAAAAATGCTGGAGAAACTCAGCAGGTGAGGCAACATCTATGGAGCAAAGGAAATAGGCAACGTTTCAGGTCGAGCCCCTTCTTCAGACTGATGTGAGAGTGGGGGGGAGGGGGAAGAAGAAAGGAAGATGTGGAGACAATAGGCTGAGGGAGAGCTGAGAAGGGGAGGAGAAAGTGGGGACTACCTGAAATTAGAGAAGTCAATGTTCATACCGCTGGGGTGTAAACTTCACAAGCGAAATATGTGGCGTTGCTCCTCCAATTTACGGTGGTGCTCACTCTGGCCATGGAGGAGGCCCAGGACAGAAAGGTCAGATTCAGAATGGGAGGGGGAGTTGAAGTGCTGAGCCGCCGGGAGATCAGGTTGGTTATTGCGAACTGAGCGGAGGTGTTGGGCGAAGCGATTGCCAAGCCTATGCTTGGTCTCACCGATTTAGAGCAGCTGACATCTAGAGCAGCGGATGCAATAGATGAGGTTGGAGGAGGTGCAGGTGAACCTCTGCCTCACCAGGAAAGACTGTTTAGGTCCTTGAATGGAGTCAAGGGGGGAGGTAAAGCGACAAGCGTTGCATTTCCTGCGGTTGCAAGCGAAAGTGCCACGAGAGGGGGTGGTTTGGATGGGAAGGGATGAATTGACCAGGGAGTTATGAATGGAGCGGTCTCTGGGGAAAGTATACAGGGGAGGATATGGGAAGATGTGGCCAGTGGTGGGATCCCGTTGGAGATGGCAAAAATGTCGGAGGATTATTTGTTGTATGTGACGGCTGGTAAGGTGGAAGGTGAGGACAAGGGGGACTTTACCCTTGTTACGAGTGGGGGGGATGGGGAGTGAGAGCAGAGTTACGGGGTATAGAAGAGACCCTGGTGAGAGCCTCATCTATAGTAGAAGAGGGGAACCACCATTC